>NW_026623795.1:30760-238062 GCF_030028575.1 Malurus melanocephalus | reverse complement strand
AAAAAAAGACAAAAAAATCTTGTTGGATGTCAGTATTATTTAGTTAAGGCTCTCAGAGGCACAGCATCTCAGTGACCTTGTTACACAAAATAACTTTTTATGCAAGCTTTTTAGAGCAAGACAAATATGTCAGGGTGTTCTAAAATGCAATTTGTTTCTATGCTGGCTCTTCCCAAGAAGTTCAGTAAATGAGTATGCTTAAAGGAATGTGCTGGAAGAAAAGAAATCTTAAGGAAATATTGAACAATAGCAATAGAATGAGTTTTACATTCCACAATATAAATACATAACCATAGAAAGGCCTGGGTTGGAAGGGACTTTAAAGGTCACCAGGTCCACTAGACCTGGTTGCTCAAAAGCATCCTACCTGTCCTCAAACACTTCCAGGGATGGGGCATCCACAATTTCTCTGAAAACCTGTTCCAGCACCCCTCACAGTAAAGAATTTCTTTCACTATMTAATCTAAAACAACCCTCTCTCACTTGAAAGTCCTTCCCCTTGCCCTGTCACTGTAAATAGTGTCCTTGTAAATAGTCTCTCTCCATCTTTTCTAAGAATCACAGAATATTCTGAGTTGAAAGGGACCCACAAGGATCATGGAGTCCAGCTCTTAAGTGAATGGCCTGTAGGGGATCAAACCCGCAACCATGGCATTATAAGCACCCACACTTAGACCTAATCTGAGCTGATCTCAGGGTCTTGTAGAAAAGAAATATGCTAAAAAACCCTTCAGGTTCTTCCTGTTGAAGACTAATATTGATGCAAGCTTCCTCAGAACTATTATTTGGAATCTAGTTACCTGGCAGTATTTCTCTTTATTCATTACATTGTATCGACTAATTAAATTCATATTCTGAATTTCAAATGTGTATTAATTACAATACGTTACTCCTGAGAAACCTACACTAAGAATCAATCAAAAATTCAAAATCATTCAGCAAATAATTTTTACTGAGAATCTCACTATGACTGATGGCTTTTTTTCTTTTTTAAGGAGGGACATACCTGTTCATAGTGTGACTCTGAACCAATAGTTACTCAGTGGGTGGGCTCTGAATTCAGAAAGTGGAAAAAAGGCATGGCATTTTAAAGTTGGATTTATTGAAAATAAATAAATAAAATAAAATAAAATAAAATAAAATAAAATAAGCAATTTATTGAGGGTTATAAGTAGAGTGCCCATCACTTCAGGGCTTTAAACAAAGACTAGATGGTTAAAATATGTTACTATGGTTCAGTTTAAACCATAGTTAAAGAATTATACACAGTGTCAAGTCAGAGATTTGTATTATTCAAGAAGTCTATATGCTACACATCATCAGAATGGTTTTGTTAGAATAAACACACTAAATAGAAGACTTCCAAAGAATATGCAAATAGAAGTCACATAATCACAAAAGGGAGAAAGGTCTTTTTGGATACCTGTTGGATACATTCAATACGGAAAACTGGCAAACATTTGTAGGAGACTGAAGGAGGTGACTGGCTGAAAACATTTTAGGCTCGTTTGTGGGGAAAGGGGCAGATCAAGTTTTGCCCTGGCAAAGCAACACTCTTCTCCACACACCCCATCCCTGGGGTGTGTATCCCARCCCTGGCAGGAGGTGCCAATCCCTGGCACACTGGAGGCAATGCTSCACACCTGTTCCTGGAGTCCCTAACCCAGCTCCTGAGGGGCCACCAGACCAGAAGTCCCACCTAGRGGAAGGGCCCTGAAAAACCAAAATGTACTTAAGCCAGAGCACAAGGCAAGCATACTGTCTTGACCCTATCTTCCCTGGGTTTTGATCAGCTGCAACAGTGATGGAACCAGGATTAGTAGCTATATTTGTTTTTTTCTGTATCTCTTCTCCCTTTTGCTTTCTTCTTCTCCTAACTGCCTCTTCTTGAAGTCTGAGTAACCCAAAATTGGGTGGTCTGGAGTTTACAAAGCTGTTGCTTTGTGAAATGCTTTATGTTGATTGAATGTTGCTTTAAATTTTTGCCAAAATTCCCTGATTTTCTTCAGTTTGTCAGTGAAGTTTCTCTTGTTTTGACCTCTTGAGGTCAAAATATCTTGCTGATATTTTCTCTCCTATCTGACTCAGGGTACATAAAAGAATCTTCAATCCTTTTAAGAAACCCATTGAGTGAGACCTGGGGCCTTACAATGTCATAGACCTTACTGTGGCCAGTAACACCTGGATGTWCACACAGTCTTTCAGATATGCTAAATTGTAACAGTAATAAATTGAAAATACTTTGAAATGGAATATGATGCTTGGTTTCATAACGTAGATGCCATACTTCTTTTTTCTGAGGGGTAAAAGCAATTAAATAAACAAAACAAGCCCGAAACCCATCCTGACCAACCCTATCAAAATCATGATGTCTGAGTAAACTTACCTTCGGGAATTTTTAAAATTTTTCTAGCATATGAAGCAGCAATAATSTGTCACTCCCACATGAATATTTTGTTACTGAAACAGAACAAAGCAGAAATAAAAAACAAGTCAAACTCAGCTTTATTACTAAAAAATTCTTCATGTTAATATTTTTAAAGGCAGCCTCCTTTACAAAAGTGTATATTTTTTTATAGACTGACTTAAGAATTGCATGGTGTTTTTGCAAGGAAATCTGGCTAAGYAGTTAACATAATTTATGATGTCCCTGTTTATCAGATGCTATGTAGCTTCCCTTTTTAAAGTGTATTCTGCAAATGAAAGCATTGCATATGAGATTCTCACACATAATGCTATGGATGTTTGCATAGCTGAGAGATGTTAAATGACTTCCAGCAGCAGGCTACTGATAGAAGTGTGTACAGCTTTATCTACTTAAGCAGAGTTATTTCACATTGTACAACAGTTCATTTTAATGATATTTACATTAGAGGTGATCCACATATCCAGGATAATAAAATGATAAAAAGCTACCCTGGATCTAATCAACAGGCTGGACTGCCGTAAAAAAATTTATTGACTCAGCTTTTAAAAGTTAAATATAGTTACTAGCTGTTCATATTTTTTGTTTCTTTGGAGACACCTAACAAAAAACAGAGTCTATCATACTTACTTCTGCATTAATAGATTCTGTGAATTTCTTCTTACTAAAGCAATTTGACATTTGAATATTCCTCTGGGATAATCTATATCAGTTTAACTGAGTCCTGCTTAGTCAAGTGACAGTTTCTTTTGTGTATTGTCACATTTATATACAAGAATCTTGCACCAGAGTATTAGAATACCTACATAACAAGATCAAATTTAAAATGACATGCTCTTGGCAGTACAAATCCCTAAAGTTCATTAGATGCCAATGACTGACCTCTTTGAGGAAATTCCACTTATTCAYGGGCAAATATACAAAGTATATGAAGAAGTTCTGTTGTACCAAACACAACAGAAATGAACAGAAAAAAGCAGGATTGTTGTTCACTATTCCAATTCTCCACTTAGTTACTACTGTTTGCTGAGTGTTACTGATTTTTTTGTCTCACTCTATGACATTGGTGCCTTCTTCCTGTGTTTCAGCTTCTGCTTTTTTCACTGTATTATTAGTAATATTTTACTTTTTCAATGCCAGAAGAGTTAGAGCACTACAAGCCACTACTTTGCTTACTTTTGGACAAATAACAAACTTCAGAATATTTTAAATTTCTTTCTTTTTAGCATGCTGTCTTTAAAATGCTTGCCACAATCTAATGAAAGCAATGATAGAAATAAATTGCACCAAAAATACATTAATCCATCAATAAACTTAYGGAGATTTTACCATATTTGTATATTCACCAAACATATTGCACATAGTGACCAGGGCCTATTACTGCAACCTGAAGTATGAGATCACATACTCAAATTGAAATGTTATGGCAATAAATGTAATTCCCTAATGAAACCAAGAGATAAGCAGAAAAGAACTTCTTACCTATTCTGAAATTACAGAATGAAGGCACTTTATTTTTTGGTGTATGGATAAAACATACAAAAATAAAGCCCAGG
Source organism: Malurus melanocephalus (assembly GCF_030028575.1). Taxonomy (NCBI): domain Eukaryota; kingdom Metazoa; phylum Chordata; class Aves; order Passeriformes; family Maluridae; genus Malurus; species Malurus melanocephalus. Next base: position 234,081 of record NW_026623795.1, on the reverse strand, counting down.
TTTTAAATWATTTACCTCATTTTTGTGCTGTGTTCTAAGAAATAGGTGCATAATTTAGTATTTTCATAATCTGTCATTTCAGATATGCAATTCAGAAATCAGCAACATACCATTTTAATGGATAATAAGACGGGTGCAGTCAACATATTTATACATTTTTTTTATCACACACCAAATATGGAGAAAAAACACACAATTCTTATTAGAAATACAAAATAAGCAACCCCTCACATCTATTTCAATAGGCAATAGCAAAGACAGTGTTACTAGCATAGATGGAGCACATCAGAGTTGAAGACCTAACAAACATCTAGGTTTGTATACATCTTTGCAGAAAAACAGTGGACTTGGAGAAGGCCCAGTGAAATACTAAAAAAAAACCCCAAACATTATCACAATAAGTTCCATTGTTGATATTTGTCTTCTATGGATTACTCTCAAAATAATAACAAATACGAATTAAGCTATATTGTGAGGAAATCCGTCTGGCAAAGTGACCTGCTCAAGATCTTAGTGCGMGTGCCAAGAAAAGAACATGGCCCATAATCTTCTGCCTTATTTAGAAGAACAGCTTACATATCCTGCCTTCTTTACAGAGGAAGCTTCCTGATGGCCTCAGTTTTCCTTTTGTCCCCTTCAAAGACATTGTTCTCCTATATTCTACATTTTGAAAAGTGCAGAACATCTTTGGAAAGGTGCACCAACTAATCCCTCTTCCTTGGTATTTATTGATTTAGTACTGTTATCCATGTGGACCAACCCTAATCAACAGTGTAACTGGAACTACATAGCATCAAATCTCTACCACCAGAAAAAATAAAAAAGGTAACCAAAAAGTAATTTAATTAGGAATGTGACATCAAGATTTAGATTACAAAGTTATTTAAAACGTTTCAAAATCGCTCTAATTTAAATCCTTGCATTTATATAGGTATGAATGTATATAGTCATTGGACATGCAAGGCCATTATACTTGGTTATTTCTATATTTGCAAAACTGATATCACAAAAGCAAGTATCTATTTCAAAAGCATTATTGCTAGAGGATAAAATGTAGAATATAGGAGTATAGGAATATATTAATATATATTATATATAGGAATATATTAATATTACTATATTAATTTAATAAAATTAATCAACTCTGTGTAGCCACAGTGGAACACTTATAAAATGAACCTTATAAAAATACTTTTATTATAAGTCAGCATGATTTATTATGAATAAAAGGCCACGTAATCATTTGGAACTTTTTCTTTTTGTAGATTGGATGCTCACTAACAAACTGCTGAGTGGCTGTGAAATACTACTTAAAACTTCAGCAGATTTCCTCACATTTAAAGAAACATAAACACATATGAAAAAAAAATATTAGTTAGCTTTGAAGAATTCACTGTTGTTTCCATATGCTAATTATTTTAATGCTGGTATGCCTTCAACATAACTGAAGCCATACAGTGTGGAGAAAACAGTTACGAATATACTGGAGTGACTGATATCAATTGCAGATTGCTAGGTAAAAATCAAAAAAGTAGGAAGTATCTACAGACTTTTCCTCTTAGAATTTTAATTTGCAAATCAGAATTCTTGGTTCTGATAATTTCTCTATAATGTGTGTAGTGGGGTTGCATATTTGTTTCATATTCTTGTTCTTTGATTCAATACAGAGATAAMAGTTCATGTGGTATTTCTAAGCTGTATGCTAATTTTCTCTTTTTCCTGCTCACTTTTTGATTTACTTGTTTGTTTAATGTAGCACATGTTTATGMTGTGACTCCATAAATCTAAATAATGTGGAAGTGGCTAGACAATGTCATGCTGTAAAACAACCATCCAAGATTTTGTGAATTAAAGGTTGTTCCTACTCACATTTCTGAAGAATCTGAAATAGACCTGTTTAAGTCAAATCTGTAATTTCAGAACAACTGATGTATTTTGTTTCTTCTTGGGTTAACATTGTCGGCCAAGGAATAAATTGCAGGTACTAAGGGACTACAAATAGAAAAAAGAAAGATGAGAACTATAACTAAGARTATCAAATATAACATAGAATATGTTATACAACATATTTAAACAACATAGAGGGACATCCAGATTAAAACAGATATTTGTATGTTGCTTTTGAAAATTTATTTAATTTCTAAAGTATGGTATAGCACTCATAACCTTGCCTACTTCTGTGCTATGCAGACCCTTTTTAAAATAGTCTTTAAATAGATTTTARTGGAGTCTGATTTCAAAGAGGACAGTGAGAAAGATGTGGTCTCAGTGCTTATAAGCAGGGCAGCATTGGTGATCCTGATATGTTTTGGTAGTGTGTAATGGGTATGTTTAAAAAAAAAAACTGATTATGTCTTGTAGGTACATCCATCACTTTATCCCTTGGTCTGATACTAGTCACTAATGTTTTATCATACCTCTAGTGCACATAACAGCAAATATTACAGATCAATGAGATAATGGCAGTGTCAAGAGGATTACTTTCTGCACCCCTACWGATATGGAGAAGATTTACAACAGGCATCCTGTCCCTTCTTCATCTGAGATTTTTCCTGGGATCTGACTAAGTTAGCTGCTACCTATCTTCCAATTATTTCTCTTTCATTTATTGCTTCTGATGACTGTTTTGCCTGAGTGGATCATTAAAAATGGTTTCCTTTTAGTCCTGGTTTCTTCACTGGTATTTAATTGGTGGATCTTGACCATCTTTAAGCTTGGTTCATGGTTTTAAATGCGTCTCCCCCTAAATCTGTTTAACTTGTTATCAGACCCCATAGGGATRAGTGGACACTTCATCTTCCTATATAAATGAATTTAAAACTCTTCGTTAATGCTTTAAAAGATCTTTCCAACCTAACATTAGGCAAAGAAAAAATAGTACAGTAGCTACATTTTATGGTAGACTTACCATTTTTGGTCAGTTTAAATTTTGCAGCAAAAACCTCTGTGTCATAAAATCAGGAAAATGGACAACTASTGCTTGAACTGAATAGTCAATTAAGTACTATCTTTGTTTCAGGACCTTTAAAAATCCCTCTCCGCAGATACTTCTCACATCTCCTCTGTCTCACTAAAACAACAATCCTTCACTTCTTGTCTCCAGTCCTTAYATGCCTGTATTTTGTTTGCTTTCTTTCCCTTTGGAATGAGAAAGTAAAATTAACAAGATACAGTCAATGGCTGTGCAAGGAAAATATCATCACGTCTCTGACACGGCCTTCAATCCTAATCAAACTGGGCTATCTCAAAGATAATCCATTCAGTTTCTGTGAGGATGCACTCATTAGCATGTCTGCTCAGGGAAGCGCCTATAACAGAAATCTTTGTAGGGAGGTTTAGTTACTGTCTGTCCAGAGGCTCATTAGCGTTGATGTAGGTATTCCCCCCAAAAATATTTGTTTTATTTAATTAACGAGACATTCTTTAAGSCATGTGAGTTTTGCCTCATAGTCATTCCTAAATCCTGAGATGTTACTTTACAACAGTAGTGGAGAACCACCTACTGGAAATTATGCTTCTTGCAGTGCAGTCCAAGATTCCTTCATGCCTGTTGTACCTTTTTGAATTCTCCATCCCAAATGAAAAATTACTTTGAGCAGCCATTTCTAAAACAAACAAACAAACAAAAAAAAAAAATAAACCACACAAACAAGTTTGCAGCCAATTCCAGAATAGAGGCAGAAAATAATAGAAAAATCATCCTGCAAACTTCAAGCAGTAATCAGACTAATGATGCTGTAAGCTAAGGAAAACACACAGTTATGACAAATGATTACACTAAACTACTTCATTATTACTGWAACATACTACAGTCAATTTGATTTAACAAATATGTTTTTATTGCAACATCTTTATTTTGCAGGTTTTCCAACAATTTAGTTCCTTTTCCAGATTACATCTAAATTAATGTGTCATTGAAAATAATTCATGTGTCCTTTCTTGTGTCTTTTTTTTATTTTTATTTTTTAGCAAAATACATTAGTATAAGTACTAACATGGGAGAGATGGGGGCCAACTACATTTCCATGTTGTACCAGTAGTGTTTCTCTAGTAGGATCAATCATGAGGCTTATGTAAAAGCTTAATGCTTTTGCTTTACAAAGTCAGTATAAAGGAAATACTGAAAATGCTGTGGTTTTGGTTTTTTTTTATTTTGACAAGAGGCAATCCCCCTAAATGAAAGAAATATAAATGATACCAGCTTCACTGAAATAGAAATCCTGAGTATGTTATCCAAGTCCAGACCCTGAAGGACTAACAGCTTCCGCATGAGGGGAAGAGGAAGGGTGGGCACTCATCTCTTCTGTGGTGCCAGGTGACTATACCTGAGGGAATGGCCTGAAGTTSCATCAGGGGAGGTTTAAGTGGATATCAAGAAAAGTTGTTTCACCGGGCAGGTGGCTGAGCACTGAAGCAGACTCCCCGGGGAAGTTGTCATAGCACCAAACCTGATAGAGTTCAACAAGTGTTTTGACAATGCTCTCGGGCACATGGTGTGAGTTTTGGGGTGTCCTGTGCAAGGCCAGAGCTGGATCTTGAAAGGCCGCTTTCAATTCATCATAGTYTAACAGCTTCTGTTAAACACCAAGCAGAGCACACAGGCTTTTACGCAAAACTATTGTTTGTTAAATGCCAAACCCTTTATTTGTATTTTTTCCCCTCAAAGGAAACTATAAAGAACCTAGATGCGTGAACTCCATGTCACAAATGAAGGAGCACAACTCKCCAAAGGCACATAGGAACAGACTGGTCGAAACTGCTCCAAACGCGGCTGCCTGTCCACGCCTAGGGTTTCGACCCTAGGTTATTTTCCTCGTCTTCGAATCAGGCAAAAATATTAACAGAGTTCATCACCGTTTTCGTATTTTATTTTATAGGCGACTCTCCACGGGTCGCACGACGGCTACCAATACGGCCCAGTTCTGTCATGGGGTGGAGCGGCGCCGTGCCCTGAGGGGAAAACTACCACTCCCAGGAGGCACCGCCGCCGGCCCCAGGGGTGCCGGCCCCCCCGGCGCGCAAAGCACGCTGGGAGTTGGAGTTTCTGCCGCACCCCGCTCTTTCCCCGACCGCCTTGGCGGTTGCGCGGGGATCTTCGGTGTCCCGCGGTACGGGTCGAGCGGGGCGCGCGCCGTGCGGAAGGGCCTGGGCGGGTGGAGGTTGCCAGGTAACGGCGAGTGTCTGTCTGTCTGCCTGTCGCTCCGTCTGTATCCCTCCGCCTGGGGCCACCCCCCGCGCCCCCGGCTGAGGGGCGGCCAAGATGGCGGCGGCGGCTGAGGCAGGAGCGCCGTGAACGGCTCCGCCAGCGCTGCCCCRCCGTGCCGGGCGAAGCGAGGCCGCGCCGCTCCTCCGCTGCCCGAAGGTGAAACACTCAACCGAGCAGCCCGGGCCCCGCGAGTGGCGGCCGGCGGTGGAGGAGGAGCCGGGCCGGGTGACCTGCCCTCCGGCGCGGGGTGAGCCGCTTTCTCCTGCCCCTCGCGCTGCCCCTTCCCCGTCTCTTTCTCCYCGTGGCGGCGGGGCCGCACTGGTGCGGTGGGGCAAGGCGACGGCCCGCGAGGGTGGGCGGCGAGGCGCGGGCAGTGTGCTCGGAGGCAGGTCCGGGGCGGCGGGGAAACCGTGCAGTGGCAGCGGGCTGTGCGGGCCGCGCCCCTTGCACAGGGCCGGGCGCGTTATCCGCTCTCCAAGGAGACGCCGCCGGGTTCGCGGCAGCGGAGGCGCCTTGAGCAGAGCCCGCCTACCCACGCACCCCGCGGCGCCCGGGCTTTGGCGCCGGGAAGGAGCGGGATCTGTGCCCGCCGCCCTCGGGCCGGATCGTCTCGCCGGCCTCAGGCAGCGAGCGGTTCGGCCGGCAGAGCCGCCGGGCCATCGCTCGCTCCACCGGCCCCGTTGGCGGCGACGAGAACCGCCGGGCCTGGGCTCGGCGCCCGCCGTGGGATCAGAGCGGATCGGGATTGCAGAGCCTGCGGCGCTGGGAAGGCCCTGCGCTGGAAGCAGAAGTGCCGGGCACACCGCCCCTAGCTAGGGTGTGTGAGTGCGACTTGAGTGAGCGCTGTCCGGTTCGGCAGGAGAGGATTTGCTCTGTTAACTGCTCCTGTGTGATGATGCTGTATGGTTTGCTCTTGATTGGTTAATTCCCAGTGAGGAGCACRCGTCTTAAAACGCTAAACTTACGAATAAATGTTTGGCCTCATTTTCAGCCTTAATGGCATTTTGATGGCTTTTTTGCGACTGTTTTCCGTTTAAATTTTTTTTAATTTTCGAAAGTTTGTTTGCAGTGTTTGGTGCTCTAGAGAGCTTTTGCAGGTTACATGAATGCTATAGGAAAAAATTTCTCAAGAACATCTCTACTGTAGAAAATAGTCTTTTGAAGTACATACCTTTGTTTTGCTTGCATGTTAAGTAATGTTTCTTCTATGCAATCTGCATATTGCTGTTATATGTACACAATATATTCTGACTGCAATCTTGCAGGTTTTGCCTATAATCCTACATGTTATCTGAAGTTATTATTTCTGTGCAGAATCTACTTGAAAGTCTTACATTTTTTTTACCAAATCATTGGTAAATGTAAGGCAGTAGACATGCTCAAATAGATTTTATACAGATCCTATGACTTGGCAAGAACTTGAAATTGGCAATAGATTGCTGTATAGATAGATAGATTATAGRAAGATAGCRAAGCTTTTAGAAAAAGATTTTTTTKTAGAAATAGCTGATRAAAGGAAAACTAAGAGAAAATGCATGTTGATGAAATGTGTGTGTGGATGTGGAAAACAGATTCATGTGAAAGAGAAGCAAAAACCTAGCCAAACCTGTTTGTGTTTTTCTGAGTTGAAGCAAAAAAATACCAGCAGAACTCTCTGATCTGAAACTCGCTTAAATATTRTTCGTTTGAAGGTACCTAAGACTATAATATGAATGTTTAGAAAGTTGCTCTTTGGGAAGGGCACGGTTCTGTTACAATACTTTAGAATCCACTTCCTGGAAATAATGAAGATACTGTTACTTTTGAGCAATATTTATCAGGGCTTGTTGGTGTATGCCTGGTGTCCTTGTTTGATAGTGTTTTTATTCAGAATAGTCCTTTTGGGATAGTGAATTTATTTCAGAAGTAATGAGAGTCTCCTACGGCAAAGATAGTTGAAAATAGCTTTTGTGAAWGTTTTGAAAGAAAGAAATGTGGGTAGTTACTTTATTATGTTAAGGTGAATACTGCCACTTCTTTTTACAGTGGAAGGTAGGGAAAAACTACTTTTGCTATGGTTTTAGTAGAATTATATAACGTGATGATGAGGAAACRGCTTACAGAATTGGACTGTAAACCCAGACGGCCTCTAATCTTCCTCATTATGCTCAGTGACATAGGTCAGGATACGGTGTCTGTTGAAATGTTGAGTCTTGCACATCTACAAAACTGAAAGGTTTATCTGTAATTTAGGAAAGTTCATGAAAATTATGGCTGTCTTTTAACTGATAACTATGCATTTTCTTCAAACACTTGTCAATCAATGAACTTCCCTGTGAACTTTTTATGGGATGCTTGTATTTCAACATCACAGTAAACAAAATGTGAAAGGCCATTGTGTTCTAATTTTCTTTGTTTCTAATTTTCTGAATCAGACAGTTTACCTGAAAGTTGCACGAAGGTCCTTGACCCAACATAGAGTTTKTGTATAGTCATAAGGTTAGGCACATCAGGTTGATAAACATGTCTGTTGATTTTTTYTGAAATTTGTTAGCCATCTAGTTCATAGGTGGTACCTCTGGTTGCATGGTCTAGTGGGCACTTCTGTTGGTATGTGCAGGGACAGTGGAGCAAAGTTCCCAAAGCAGCAGACATTTACACCTGTTAYGTTTATACCTGTGTTATGATTATGGTTGTGAAATGCAGAAGCTGAGTGACTCTTAACTGTGTTAATGTGACCTCAGTTGGCACACTGCCAAGTGGAAATGTGGTTATGGTATAAGTCACATATCTGGTAGATCCCATTTCCTTTATGATTTAGTTGTAGGCTGTGTTTGCATAGAAATACTGCTTTGTGCGAKTGTGCCGGCTGTGAGGGCTGTACTGTGTGATTTTGACTGAATCCAGTACCTAAGCAAGATAGGTGTAACTTAGGACAGCTATTAAACTTAGTTCAGGATTAATCTGTTTTTCTTTTTGGAACTGATAATAAAAAAACTAAACAAACTTCTTAGATACTTCCTAATCTTGAGTTTCAGGTGATTTTTTTCACCCTGCACTGTGTGAAAATTAATAGTAGATAGCTGTAGTAAAATGTTGAGAAAGTGGTTCCTATCGATTTTTATATTTTTGTATTTTTTTCAGTTAAGGTTAGGATTATGTCCTAACATAGCAGTGGAAACAAGCTGGAAAAGGTAAATCTCTGCAGGACCATTTTTMTTCTGCATCTGTAACAGTTCCCTATAGATAATGTTTGTAGGTTTGTGCAGTGGAATTGTGCCAGTAGTACTTAGCAAATACAATTACATATTCTTTACCTTTTGGAACAGGCTAATCTAATTTTGCAGTCATAAAGGAACATTTTTTCTGATCTTTCAACTTTAACAATTTTTTTTTTATTTCTAGTGTCAAAACCAGAAATGAAAATGAAAACTTCAAACATTTAGGTTGCTTTATATTGCACCGAGTGACACTGATAGAGAGCAGCAGAGCTTTGGGAAATCCACATTATTTTGTTTGGTTTTGGTAGAATCTGTAATGTAAGTTGCAGGTCATTCACTGCTGGAATAGTTTTATGTGTGGTAAAGAAAGTAAAAATCCTTTTACTGATGTCTGTTTTCCTTGTATTTTTTCAAGTGTGCCATTCAGTACTCTGTCATCAACATCTTGTCAAAGTTTGACATTTTAGGTCTCCAAAGTCACTTATTGTACCCAATAGACATCACCCTGAACCTGAAAGTGTAGGCTTTATGAATTACAAAGCAGTCTTTCTGAGTACTGTATAGTTTGTTTTAAAGTGAGGACATTTGAGACCCTAAAAAAAAAAGTTACTTTCATAGATCCGAGATTTAAGACAAACCYAAAACTACTACTACTTTATTTTTTAATGCCAGTTTCTGTGTTCTTCTCATTGGTATATTTSCAGTAACACAGTTTAGTAAATGGGGAATTTAGTTCCCTGAACAGCTTTGTGTTTGTATTTTATAATGAGTATGTAATTGTCTTCTCAGATCATGAATCTTCAAAGTATTCTATGTAAACTGATTTTAATACAGCACATTTCTTTCAACTATTTCTTTTAGATTGTTTTTATTGATAGCTTGTCATGGCAACAGGAGGTGGGCCCTTTGAAGAAGGCAGGAATGATCAGGACTTGCCTAGCTGGAGCAATGAGAGCCTTGATGACAGGCTGAACAACACGGTAAAATTATTCTTATCTTTCTGTTGCCATTCGATGCTGTACATTAGAATTACCAGATAGACTCTGTTAGTGAGAGGTAACAATGCAAAACCCTAAGCCTTGTCAGTAAATACCTGGAAACAGCTTTACAGGTAAATACTTGGAAAAACTGAGGTTGGTGTAAGCAAGCAATTAGTGTAATTCTGAGATTTTGAAGTGTGTAGGGGTATTGATGGCAAGTATTTTTGGCAAATAAAGTTGGTAGACACAAAAGCCTTGTAGGTGTCCTGAAAGTGAAAGCTATAATTTAAAAAGTTCTGGACTCCTATAAGTGAAAGAGTCCTCAGCAAAAAAAGAAAAACACAATTTTAATTTCATTTGAAATGAATTTAATGCATTTAGGGTGAAATTGATTTAAAATTTCCGGACAAGCTGTTCTTAATTATGCAATGGAGAAAATTTTCTTTTGTAAATTCATGTTTACTGTAGAAAACTTAGTGCATATTTCAGTATGGCTTACTATTTTTACTTCTAAAATGGAAATGAACTTTCTGACAGAATGGAGATACTTGCTTTTTGCCTGTGTGAATAATAAATACAATATTTTATTCTGTCTCCTTCTCCTTAAGGACTGGGGAAGTCAACAGAAGAAAGCAAACAGATCTTCAGAAAAAAACAAGAAAAAGCTTAGTGGGGAAGCTGAAACGAGGCTTACTAATGACATATCGCCAGAATCTTCACCTGGAATGGAACGACGGAAGACCAGAACTTCTCATAGTTTTCCTCATGCTCGATACATGACTCAGATGTCTGTTCCAGAGCAGGCTGAACTAGAAAGGCTTAAACAAAGAATAAACTTCAGTGATCTGGATCAGGTTTGTGTGCATTCTAGCTCCCACTAGAAATGTGACTGCAAAATTTATTCAGTTATCTCTTAATGATGTGACAGATGAGTAAAGAATCCTTTCATAAGTGATTATGGTAAAAAAAAACTTATAGGCACCATGACAACCAAATCAAAATTCTGGTTTTGAACTTCAGAAAATAAGGGAAAGTTCAAGACCATGGCTTTTCCTCTGTTTTGAAATTGTGCTGGCTGTCTTCACTTTCTTGCTCTCAACCATTAACAATTTCCTATGTCCTCGGAGCAGTATTCCTTACTCATTGTACTTGTCTGCCACTTGAAAATATCTGTTAAAGTCTGTTCTTGAACTGCTAGTTTGTGATTCCTGAGTGTTGTTATCCTTGTAGATTAAGCAGAGGAGCATCATTAAAAACTTCTCCTTACTAGGGTGTTGAGAATTTTATGGCACAAATTCTTGATTATTAAATACTTTTTTTTTTTTAAATACAGAGCACTCATCCTTCCCCTGTCCAAAACAAATGAAAAATGGGGGGTATTAATTCTTTTTTAGCAAGGCACAAATTTGTGTTAACAGTTTCAGAACAGATGCTAGTTCATCTTTCCCAAAAGTTGTTGCKGATTTCTTTGGTTGTGAAGATTCTTTCCAGTGTGATTCATTGTGTTGACTTACAATTTAAATGTTGGTCCTAACTTCATCCTCAAATGTATCATATTCTGCACAGGAATATATTGCTCTTCTATTATTATTCTTTTCTCGAATGTACCTGGAGAAGTAGAATACTTTTCGCTACAGTAAAGGTGGAGGTCACCCCAAGAATGAGGAACTAAATTCCAAGGAACTACAGAACCTTTTTGTTTCTCATTGTTCTGGGAGGATCGGTTTCCTGTCTGAAAACTCTGGCAAAAATAATTGGCATTCTCTTTAACAAACGTTTGGCCAGTTGGTGACTACTTAGGTTACTTTAATATCAGTCTAATAATACTGTAGAAATAGTAATACAAGCAGTGAATSTAAGCAGTGTTGAGTACACACTCTTTCTTTTGTTTGTATATAGAGAAGCATTGGAAGTGATTCTCAAGGCAGGGCAACTGCTGCTAACAACAAACGTCAACTTAATGAAAACAAGAAACCATTCAACTTCCTGTCACTGCAGATTAACACTAACAAAAGCAAAGATCCTGCTGCAGGTTCCCAAAAAAAGGAAAGTGGAGTATCAGCACAATGTAAAGAGTTGTTTGGAGCTGCTCTAAGCAAGGATTTCTTGCAAAATTGTCAAGTCTCTGCTCAAGAAGATGGAAGGGGAGAGCAAGCRATGGATAGTAGCCAGGTATTTATACAGCTTATAAAGTCTACGGAATATCTTAATTTTCAGTGCTTCATTCTAAATTTCTTAAAACTATAAATCTGTATTGGAAATATTTAACTTCCTACTCTTCTGAAACTTGAAGAAAATGTGAAACTTAATAATCTACTACTCTGTRTAAATCCACTTGTTGGCAACAGAAYTAATCTTAATTTCCTTTTTAGAGGTTGGTTTCCTTTTATATGGTTACAGAAAATCCTCTCACAGTTCAGTGTTTTCTTGTGTTAAGCTCAGCTGTGTTTTAGCCTATGTTGACCAGAAGCTCTGTGCTTCAGCCTTGCAACTTCCCGCATGCATAAATCTATCTTTATAAAAGCTGTTGACTTCTAACCACTTGTGGAAGAGTGCTTCTAGGACTGAAAGTACTAATATGTTCCCCCTTTCATTACTCCTTTGCTGTTGCTATCACCGTGTCTTTTTCATTGAATACGTTGAAGTTGTAGCTGAATGCATTCAGTAACTTCAGTGTCTTTGCAGATTGTGAGCAGACTAGTTCAAATTCGCGACTATATTGCTAAGGCCAGCTCCATGCGGGATGATCTTGTAGAGAAAAATGAAAGATCGGCCAATGTTGAGCGTTTATCACACCTTATAGATGACCTTAAAGAGCAGGAGAAATCCTATCTGAAATTTTTGCAAAAGATGCTTGTAAGTTTGAGAACGTAATGTATTTGTTTCTGCACTGTAAGCTTTTTTTAGGAGTTGACTGTTGATGTTTTGATGGTGCTATTGAGGATGTTGATTTTGGTATGTAGTACCTTCCATAGTTCATTTTTACTGCCCCCTTATATAGCTTTTGATTTGTGCCAATGAAATATTTCAGGCTAGAGAAAATGAGGAGGATGATGTTCGGACTATAGATTCAGCTGTGGGATCTGGTTCTGTAGGTGAGAGCACATCGCTAAACATTGATGTGCAGTCTGAGGCTTCAGATACCACGGTAAGCTGCCTTTTAGTAATTAAGGTGCTAGCAATGAAGGCTTTATTTTGGTTTTGTCATGGTTCTTACGATAGTGTCATAATGTGCAATTCAATTAAAAAATAGTAAATCCCCAAGCACTCTATTCAGGAGGTGTCCCTGCATGCGTGGGTTTATTTTATTAATATGAGGAAAAAAGTAATGAATCTGTTGTAATAAAAATCTAAAGAATCTTATTTTTATGCATGAGATTGGATTTTTTTAAAAATCTTTATTCTTTCTTCAAAGTACAGAGTTAAGAGTGTACTTTGCAAAGAATTCACTGACTCGATGTAGGAAGAAGTATCTTTCTATACAATTTTTCATCTCTAGGTTTGTTTCTGTTAGTGGGAAAATTTTTGGATGTTGGGTGAGGGGAGGRTTAGAAATATATAATTAGTGGGCCATTGTCCAAGCAATTTTCTGGTGATATGATRGAAGTGTTGACCTAACACCGAAGTTTCTCTCGTTTTTTGGAAAGATGGGCACTTTTTTAGAAAATACATTCTAAATTTAATGCTGAGATAAACGATGCATCTTCCTTTGTATTTTTAAAAGCTTTTTTAATAACATAGTAAACATTTCTTGTAGTAGATACAAAAGCATTTTAATACGTTTAAGTTAAGTTTTGCATGTTCYGATACTATTATACTGAGGAAAAATATTAGAGAACTGATGCTCTTTCTGGCCAGTTAGCACATGGAATATCCTGTGGATGAAGAGAATTTATGTACTTGGAAATAAAACAGTTAAAACATTGAGAAGCTTTGGTAATTATTTTTAGCTCTATAAGAACTCTTTCTCTCCTTGTAAAGAAATAAAATTATAGGCATGGAAGACGCTCTTTTAATTTAAAAAAAAAATTAAAATTGGAAAATGCAGAAATAGAGAGGTATGTTTTTTAAGAAGTATCCATGTAAACTTGCATTTGTTTTCATATTTGCAAAATTTGCAGTTTAGTTTTTTTGTTTGGCTCTTGATTTTGCATCTAAGTTCTCTTTAGATGCAGCTTGAATATTTTACATGTAGAGTGCGTACTTCTGATCGTTTAATATTGATTGCTATATGGAGCCTTATTGTTATACAGATTCCAAGAATGTCTAAAAATGTCTTCACTCTTCAGTAGATGTTATTAGATACTAGTTTGCATTATTTCACAAGATAAGAGTGGGTAGGTTTGTAACTTAAAAATGCATGCTAAGTTGGAGCACATTTTCAAAATCTAACATACTAAACTATTCAATATAGGAGGTATCTTTTAGTTTGAGCTGTCGGCCCCGCATTGAGGACAAACTAGGGAATTCAGCTTCACAGGAACAGGTTACTGACATTGATGTTACACCAAGCCCTAAAGGGAAAAGTGAGAGAGCTGCTCTGAATGACAGGGAAATCTGGCCTTGTGGGATTAATAGCCAGGATCATGGATTGCTCTCAAAGGTACACTTCCAAATGTTACTTTAGCCTCAAATAGGGTTTATATAGGCTAGTCTTCCCCATCCCCCCACCTCCCTTATTAATTGCTTCGAATGTATTTGTTACTTACAGCGAATGTTCCTACTGGATTGCTTATCTGTATCCAGCTGTCTTTTCACTGAACAAATCTTCTTTGCCTAGAATATTTTTTCCTTGCTAGAGATATTTGGCAACTTTTCTTTCTGAATTGTTAGTATTGACAGTTAGCATTGATGTAACTCTGTACAGCAGGTGTTGTGGTTTTATATAGATGATCCTTCTAGTTTTGTTTTTCACTTCTTGGGAAAACATGCTGTAAATGTCACTTTCAGACGCTTGTCATGGTTACACTAATAGTCTGCCAATGCACATTTCAGCTAATACCAWGCACAGAAAATAAATTAGAGATTAATAGCCTTAACTTGTTCCACAAATGTTTTTGTATAGCTGTTTATACAAATACTCGSTTGAAAGGGGAAAGACTTTCAAGGGGTGTGGTGTCTAAATGGTCTTTTTTTTTTTTACCCATTATGAGCTTTTCTACAGTGTTCAATTAAAAAAAAGTCATACGTTTAATCATTTTCYTGCTAAAATAAAAGGCTTAAATGTTTTGTCAATCTTACTAGTCTAAATATAGAACTAAGTTTGAAAAAATTGTTAATGCAATTTTCATGAAGTCAAGCAAATCTGGTACTTTAGCTAGAGCCTGGATTATGTAATAGGTGAGTGAGACTGAGATACTTACCCTTTTCCCCTTTCTTCCCYTTGTTCCTTCCTGTGCTCATTTCATTGTGTGATCTGTTTTGCCTACTCTGCTGTGTATATGAAAGGTAAAAGTTTAACAGAAGTGATCAGTGTCAGTTGCAGTGCATCTTTTAGTGACTTGTTGAGGTGTTTAGAATTCTGGATGTTTTCAGCTTTCTCAGCTGGAAAGTTGAGCATTCCAGACCTAGTTAATAAGATGCCTGCTTCTATTCAGACATGTGATGCGGAGTACTTGGACTGAATTTTCTACTTTAGGAGCTCAGTATTACGTGGACAGAAGATTATACTTCCAAGTTAGTAGTGTTCTTTGTAAATGCTTGTTATTTGCTATGATTTCATCTGCACAGTGCAACAATCCAGCTTCAGACAGGATCAGGATCTTAACTGTGRATGTCTCATTAAAATACTTAATTTGAGTAAAAGTTTTGATGCAAATCTCCGGCTCCTAATTAGAATGAGGAAAATAACTGAGTTTTAATATTTTTAACTTCTCAACATGCTTTCATTCTTTCAGAGCTACTTCCCTGTGTTTGAAAACAATGTAGAGAGGATTCTGTGTGTGTTTTTATTTTGAAATTGATTTACCTAAATCTGCTGTATTCTAGTATTGCCATAAACACCGCACACAAAACTAAACACAATTTAGGTTAGAAAAAGAGTTACTGCCTAAAACTGCCTAAAACATTCTGCTGAAAATTTAGAGATTTTAGGCCAATAAGTCAATTGAGATCTTGTGTTTTATAAAGCTCCATGATACAATGCCTTATTTTGCTTACCTTTAGCAGTGTTAAAGGTTAATACCCTCTGTTATGATTTAAAAGACAGAAGGATGCTTGAGTAAGTCTTTGGGACACTTTAGGGCAGCTGACTGGCTTTGCAAAGAAAACTTAAACCCCCAGGACTTACAAGCATATCTTGGTGGCACAGCCTTCTCCCTACTGGCTATCTAAATTTTTTTTTTAAATGAAGGACTACCAGAAAGGTGAAGCTGTTTGATTTTTAYCTTTTTACACTAACCAGGCTGTTCATTTATATGTAGGGTGTGCTTGTTTTRCCACAGATAAATGGTTGTAGTTATGGTCATGGTAATGTTGCTCCATCTCTTGCAGGCTAGAGATCCTCAACAGGAAGCTAAAGAGGAGTTGGAGAACTTGAAGAAACAACATGATTTATTGAAAAGGATGCTACAACAGCAGGAGCAATTGAAGGCTCTTCAAGGAAGACAGGCAGCTCTTCTTGCTTTGCAGCATAAAGCAGAGCAAGCCATTGCTGTCCTGGATGATTCTGGTATGTGGAATGGTGGTGTCTCTGATACCATGTTCRCATGCTGACTGAATGATTAAAATTGGAATTGTGAAATACGCATTAAAAAGTCTTTTTTACTGCAAGACCTCTTTCTTGCAGGAAAAGAGTTGGCAGTGTAAGACTATAAAATGATGTGTCATTTCAAAAAACACAGAGCTGATCACTGTGGTTTGCTTGTAAAATCCTAAAGGCATGGGTTTTTCTCCTAAGATCTGATCTACCACATCAGATTAGAAGCCTTCCTTTCACCTCCATCATTGTACTAGGCTTTTGGAGAAAAGAATCAGAGTGAGGATACAGTGTGTTCTCCCCCTTTTTGCGCCCTTCTGGCTATAGGCAGTTGTTAGTTTGAGTTTTTGTTTGCTTTTTCATGACTTTTTTTTTTTTTGGTGACTGGTTGCTGGAGAGTTTATTCAATAAAAAGAAAAGAAGGAGATGCTAAAGCAGTTAGGTAAGAAACTAGAACTCTGAAATTCTATGGCATATGTAAATTGGGGGCATGATTCTGATAATAGAACARCATCATTATGTTATAACCTTCAGTTTAAAAGCTTCTACTAATTTATTTTCATATATTCCAAAATTATCTTTGGAACAGAGATGGCTTCTTCATATCTGACCACGCAGAGTTGTTTTCTCAAGAGCTCGGTCTTCAAAGGGAGACAGTTGTCCTTGTTTTGTCAGCTGTTGGCATGTGAATTTTTCTTTGTTTGTTGGAAATCCATCCTACCCTCCCCCTGCTCCCCAATCCTTTTTGGTGTTTTTTGGGATGGGCCACAGTTATGTGTGCAGTTGTAAGGAATAACTTTTTTGCACTGAGGAAGTTCAGATACAGTCTGCATTATTGTTGACTCTTTTCCATAAGAGTTGCTTGATTAGAGTCTGTATGGGATAGTAGTTCTTTATTGCAGTTAGTTTTTGTACTTAGAAAACCTTGATTTGTAAAATAAGGCCTTGATTWCTACATTTTTACAAAAACACCTTTTTTTAAGGTTCCTTATTCTGATGAGCTCCTGTTCCTGTTCTGCTGTTCTTGATTTGATAGACTATAGGAAATAAGGCGTAACTGCTTAAGAAAACTCTAGATTTATTGTAGGAAGAAAGCAGAGAAGTTGGTAGGTGGAGAGATTTTAGAAAGCTACCTTAGGACCAAGAGAAGCAAGTGCCTTTGAGAGGTGTTTCCTTGTTTCTTAAGTGCTTTTCAGTAGTTGCATGGTTTCAGTAGTAGGTTTGTTCTGTGTGCAGTGGTAGACCTATGATGGAACCTGCTTTCTCTGCTTTCTTCAAATATACAAACTCCATCTAGATTAATTAGTGGGTAGTGGGTAGAAAATAGGATTGCTTATGATAAATGAGGACTTTGTAAAAATTACTCTTTGGAGTAGGGTTTTTTCTTTGGCTTTTTTCAYGTTTCTACTTACGTCACTTTTAGTAATTCTTTCTGCTGTTTGTGTTGTCTTACTTAAAGATGTGGTTTGTGGCAGAACTGTAGGGTAGAAAATGTTAATATTCAAATTCAACTTTCGGCAAAATAAATGTTTTCAAAACTTGAAAACGGTGAAACTTTACKGTACATGTAGTGAAGTCAGTAAATAAATAGTACTTGTGCTTGATTTTTCTTATGAACTGTTGGTTTGTGTTTGYGAAAACAAGAATTATTTGGGTCTTTCAGCTGCCTCTTGCATCTTAGTACTGTTTGAATATGAACTTTCAGGCAAATAAGAAAAGCTTTCTTTTAGTTTTTTTTCTCTTTAAAACTTTTTGAAGGACAAACCTCCAAGACTGCTTGCCAGCTCTAAGATTGCAACTTAGACCAATATAAAAGCTTGGTGTCCTGTTTGTTTATTATTTTGAGGAAGTGAAATTACATGCACTGTGTTTAGCTATACTAAATAATTACAGTTTTGTTTTTAATAAGTTTCTRTCCGCCTTAGAAAAATTGGTTACTTTCATTTCACTTTGACCTTTTTAGCAAAATACAGAACAAGCCTGAAGTCCTTTTGAATGATCCTTTACAAAGCAGCTCTGAGTTGAACTGTTAGTCTTTGTGTAGCAGAAGACATCTTTCAAGAATGTAGCTGATGGAAAGGACACAAAATAAACAATATTTGTAATAAACAATATAACAATGCTATATTTTTAKAGGGTCAGTATGTTGATGTTCTTGTTAAACTACAGATTTTTCTTAAAATTGCCTTTATTTCATCACTGTGGAAAAGTACTTATATTTTCCCCTTTTTCTGTATGCCCAGTTGTAACAGAAACTACAGGTAGTGTTTCAGGAGTAAGTCTTACATCAGAACTGAATGAAGAATTGAATGACTTAATTCAACGCTTCCACAACCAACTTCATGATTCTCAGGTCAGTCCTGAGATTGCACTGTATAAATTTTGCCATTATCAGTTTTTATTCTATTTAACAATGTAGTTGAATGTTTGTCTTGCTCATATGTGTGACAATTCAGCAAACTTGAAAATTCTTAAGGGTTATTAGCTGACTGATCTATGCTTTGTGTCTGATGGGTTTCCGTGGAAGTCTAGAGAAGAAGTTTCTGTATTGCAATTTAATTATTAACTAAGTATGTAATTAAGATATCATTGCAGTGTTTTCAGTATATTTCCCTTTATAATGTTYCTTATTTTGGTGTTGATTCTGGTGTTGAGTACAGAAGGTCCATGAGAGGGATTTTTGTTTCTTACAATTTATTTACCTTTTTTTTGTAGTACTCTGACTAAAATGAAATAACTCTTTTTAGACACAGTGTGTGCCCGACAATAGAAGGCAAGCAGAAAGTCTTTCACTTACCAGAGAGATTTCACAAAGCAGAAACTCTTCAATGTCTGAACACCAGACAGACGAGAAGGCACAGCTTTTTAACAAGATGCGAATCTTGCAGGGTAAAAAGCAAAAAATGGACAAACTATTAGGAGAACTTCATACACTTCGTGACCAACATCTAAATAATTCTTCCTGTAAGTAAATATAGTCAGGATTGTATTTTCTTCAAGAATACAGTGTTTTTAGTGTGCATGTTTGTAACATGGTCTTTCAGCTAGCAATTGTTTAGTGAAGTGCTGGTGATAAAAGCTGTGCTGGGGCAATATTTTTGTAAATAGTTTTCAAAGCTGTAGAAGTTTTTGTCTTAACKAAGAACTCTACAAGTAATGATGAGTGTCTGCTAGCTCTTTGGTTTATAACATCAAAGTTGACTGATGTGAGGATATGACTGGGTTTTTTTCTTCAGGGCTTGTGTGTGACACATCTGGCTTGTGAAAGTACCATATGAACTTGAGCTGTGTGTTTTTATCGCAGTACATTTGCATTTATGTACTCGGCACTTCATGCATTAGTAGCTTTATGACGTTATGGCTTTACTCCTCTCTCAGAAGGTTTTCACATGTATTCATCACAGGGATTTCAGTCACAAGTTGTTCTAGAGGTCCTTACCTGACTGGACTAGAGTTTTTTTARTGGCTTTGTGCTCTCCTTATTGATGCAGACCCACCTACTTGCTGCTCTTGCTCTTGTTTCTAACAATGCATTTGTACTGGGGAAGTTTGTACTGTAGCTGTAAACTTCTGAGGGGTGGTCACAGCATATTCTGGTTAGCATTGAGAAATGAGGCACTTAAAGCATGCACTTGGAGAAGGACATGCTGATTTAATAGTTATGTTACTATATGCCAGTTTTCTGTATGTATTTAATGCATATAATGTGAACATATTTGGATACGATTTCACTTAGCTGGAAGAAGCAACATCCAGTTTGTTTTACAGCATATGGATAAAAGAGCTTAGCAGAAGTGAAAAATTTGTTAGGGTTTTTCTTTTAATAAAAATTCTAAAATGTTAATTTTAATTTTTTTTAAAAACAATGTAGCCTTAAGTAAACTGTTAAAAGAACTCTTCAGGGAGATTCACAGAATGAAAGCTTCTACTTCTGATATTTSATACAACTAAGAGGGACTAACTGAATCTTGTTTACAAAAGCTACTTTATTACTTACTGCCTATTGACATTACATACAACAAAACTTAAGAAAAAAGCTTTTGTTTTTCAAAGGAAAGAAGTTATTAACTGCTGTTTTAGATGTTGGTAATATTTTCTGTAGTTACTTTGATGTAATTCTGTTAAGCAGATTCCTTATCACAAATTGTTCACATAAGCTGTATTTCTTTTCTGTAGTTTTTCCTGCTTCAGGTTCTCCTCAAAGGAGTATTGATCAAAGAAGTACAACTTCAGCTGCTTCTGGTCCTGTAGGCATAGTAACTGTTGTCAACGGTGAATCAAATAGCCTGGCATCTGCTCCGTATCCACCTGATTCTCTGGTTTCTCAAAATGAGAGTGAAGACGATGAAAATCTAAATCCAGCAGAAAAACTTCAGTAAAAGTTTTTAAATTTTTATTCACAATTTGCTTTAGTAATTTCGAATGTTTATTTTTTAGTAAGTTCTGTGTTATGTAACTACTTCCACTTTTTAATTTATCTAATTTACTATTACAGACTATACTTTCACTTTTTAATTTATATAATTTAGTATTACAGACTATTTAGTAAACAGTCTGAGACAATTAACTGAACTTAGGCTTCAAGTTGAAACTTCTTATAGCTAGGAAACTGGCAGTAAACTCTTAAGAACTTTAAAGTATATATGTTCTTTTTAACTCTATGTAGATTGGATTAATATGACCAAACTGATTGAATACTCCTTTTTCCTCCTCAGGAAGCTAAATGAGGTCCGTAAAAGGCTGAATGAGTTACGTGAGTTAGTTCACTACTATGAGCAAACATCTGATATGATGACAGATGCTGTGAATGAAAACACTAAGGAGGAGGAAGAAACAGAGGAATCAGAAAGCGATTCAGAACATGAGGGTCCACAGCCTGTTACAAATATTAGGTTGTTGTATTTTTTTGCCACTCAAAATCTTTGTAGCTGCGTTGTTGCTTCAGGAAATCTGCAATATATGATTTCAGTCAAGCAGAAGTAACTTAAATCTCTGCTTATTACATTAACAAAATAACATTTTTTTTTAATTTGTAGTAACTGTTACACGAATGTTTAATAATCATCTAATCCCTGGTGTCTTATTTATTTAGATTAGCATGAACATTTAGAAAATCACTATAAGACTTCAAAAATCTGTGATTCCTTTGGGTTTAAGCACTGAATTATGTGTATGGAATTTCACTAGAAGATTGCAGTCCTAGATGACAGAATTGGAGTAAAAATGCTTCAGTTTACAGAGGCATATAGAGCTAGAATCAGSCATCTGTGTGCATCGAGGATCTTCATTGTAAAGAAGTGAACACTCACTTAGCTATGCATCATATGATCATATGCCTTTTATAATATAGACATATAGCTGTAAGGCCTAATGTATTGTTGCACGTCTAGCAGGGGATAATTTAAAGCTGCTTTGATGTTTTTGAAAAAAGTAATCTGTCRGAGAGATGAATATTGGAAAGCTCCAAATGTCTGGACTGATTTTATATGGGGTTGGATCTGGTTTAGTTGTGTGGGGTTGGTTTGTTTTTTTGGTTTTGTTGTTTGTTTGGGGGTTTTGTTGTTCTTTTTTCAGGGTCAGGACACCCATTCCTAAAAAAGCTAGGTAAAAGGTGAAGTAAAATTGTATCTCTGCAGTTTTTAAAAAGTTAACATGAGTGATTTATTTTACCCTAGAAACCCTCAAGGAATCAGTAGTTGGACTGAAATAAATAGCAACTCAAATGTACAGTGTGGAACTAATAACAGAGATGGAAGGCATCTTAATACAGACCGTGAAATAAACAACCGATCTGCTGCTAATATAAGGACTCTAAAAATATCTTCTGCTTTAGGTATGTTCTCAAATCTTTTAGTGATTTTACTTCTTAGTGCAAGTAACTCTGATAGCTGCACAGAATTTGCGAATCTTGTTCGATGAGCAAAATATCCAAGAACCTAATCATTAAACTAGTATTTTTCTAATGTCCAGTAATTACAGTGAACTTCAGAAGTTCAATAATGTGTCTTTGGTACACATTATTTTTGTGTTTTGTTTCCTTCCCTCCCTGTTTTCAGACTGTCACAACAGGGAGAATGACAAACACCTTGATCTACCCCAAGGTGAAGATGATGAAGTGGAAGAAGATAGAGTTAGTGAAGATTCCATATCTAGTCACAGAAGCAGCCTGGGTGATGTTGCTGGAGATGCTGAGTTTGAGCAGAAGATCAATAGGCTTATAGCTGCAAAACAGAAACTTAGACAGTTACAAAACCTTGCTGCTATGGTGCAGGTAAGATATATTTTGTAAATACAACCTTGTGYACTAAAGTCTAGCATTCATTATTTCATGTAATGTGTAACTTCTAATAAAGAAAAGCACTGCTTAATGCAGCATTTAAAATGCTTATTCTTAGGCTAGGGTAAAAGAGAGACTGATTTCTCTGAACTCAGGGTGCTATTTCTGAAGTTCAATTCAGGGATTTTCTTGGAGGATACTAGCCTAAGAGAACAGTGGCCTTAATATTTAACATTAGGACTGGATTACAAAATATGAACCAAGAAGGAGAAGAGTATTATTTTTTTAAAATATTAGACATTTTTGAGATTATGGTRAATATTCAACACGTTAAGGTTTTTGCACTCTAGGTTTAGTGACTTTTTTCAATCAGTGAAGAAGAATGATGTTTTTCATTAAAATCTTTGGATGTTGCAACATGTTTGATTTGGAGTATTTTGGTTTAGGGGCACTGTTTTTGTTTATTTCAGAGTTTTGAGGGACAGCTATAAATCAGAAGTGTTTCTAATTTAGAATGTCTTACGCTAATTTAGTGATGTTAGAAGCACAGTTTCATGGATCTAATGTCCCTTCAGAATGCTCACATTTGAGCACCATCTGATGTAATGTCTGCATACTGAATACACATAGATGTATTAGAAATTTAAAGGCTTTATGTGAGAACTTTATAATCAAGCTCAGTTGGAACCTCGGTTTTRCAATAGCAACGACATAAACACAATATTGTTACTTCAAGATTATACTCCTATCAAAAATTTCTCAGCATCTAGATCAGTGTTGCTTTTTATCATCACTATAGACATATTAACTGTCCAGCAGTGTAAATCGGAAATAGGGATGATGGAGCAGCTTCCTTAATAAATAACCTAATTAATGGCATGTCTTCAATCTTCTTATTTCTAAGGCTTGTTTTGTGTATGTACTCAGTAAAGATACAGTAGGTCTCTGAGTTGTGTCATTCGTTCTCACCAGTGATATCTCCTGTTCTGCGAAGTCTTTATGAAGAATGATCATGTTGGAAAGCAAAAGCAGCAGTGGCTACAGCTTTCATGTTTTCAGTTTGAGAACTGAAAATACAGAAATTATGTAAAAGCAGAATAGAGAACCAGTAGAAGACACATCCAAATATTTTAGACTTAGCATTCAAGAGTAGTTTTGTTACTATTTTAAGTTGTTAATATTTAACTTCGTGACTGCAGTAAATAAGCGGTCTTGTTCACCTCAATCTCTTTCTGTTCCTCTTTCCACCTCCCCTCTTGTTTCTTTGTATGCTTGTATATTTCTGTCCACTGAGTCACAGGCAAGTGGTTTATGCTTCCAGAATGAGACAAATTATTTGCATAGTGGAAGTTTCAGTAGTGTGAGCTTTATAAGTTAAAATTTTCTCATTAATTCAATTTATCTTAAAGTCATGATGCCATGGTGATAATGCCTTCTCAGTTCATGATTTGTACTAAAGATAAGCTATTCAGGCTGATCAGTTTTGAAAAAATCAAATTAGACAAACTTGATTAACTAGATTTGTTACATTTTGTATATCAACTTAAAAGTAGTCTAAAGACCTTAATGATATCTTTCAGGATGATGATCCAGAACCTCAAGGAACAATTGCAAATGTGTCTAATATTGGTGACTTGTTGGGTGAGATGGAAGAAACAAAGCAACAACCAAACAATGTCCGAGCTAGTTCCAACAAGTTAAAAAAAGATGTGCGACTAAATGAGAAAGCAAGGTAAGTCTTTGTCAAAGGATGATAGAGCCATGCTGTAGGCAACTTCTTGCAAAGTAACATATGGATAACTTACACAGAGAGAAGTTCTATGAAGCTAAACTTCAGCAGCAGCAGCAGGAGATTAAGCAGTTACAAGAAGAAAGAAGAAAATTGATTGAAATTCAAGAAAAAATTCAAGTTATACAGAAAGCTTGTCCTGACCTTCAGGTAGGTAGAATGTATTTCTTTTCTGTCTTCAGGTGTTGAGCAATGGAATATGAAATACCTTGTGCTCCATTTTTTCCCTATGAAAATTGGAAAGAACTTTACTTAAAGTTGGTAATACTTGTATACTGTAAGCAGGTGGACTTTTAAACCTAGAGAAGAGCTCTGCTTATGACATTCACTTCTCAGTGGTTCTTGCTTAATGGTTGCTGTATCATGCTCTGAATTTCACTGTACTTGTCTTCAAAAAACTTCATAGAGTCTTCAAAGATACAGAAACTTCTGTCCAGCCTCGAATTTGTCTGTCCTTTCCTGTCAATCACTGCTTCTTTACTATTTTGGAACAATACTGTGTCTTGTAAGCATGATGAACRATTTGTTGCACTTATCTGTTGCACTTATCACTTATCTCTTTGTTGTAATTTATCTCTACAGTGCTGTACTGTTTTTTATGCTCTTTGAAATTTTAACTTCTTTCTGTGAAGTGAGCAGTAAATTACCCATACTGTGCATTTAGACCATTATATAATAATACACATAAATTAASTTTTGTTGATTCCTGGGTAAGTTCTGAATTAAATATTTAGCCTTGATTCAAAAACCCTTTTCTGAGGATACTGATCTTCTAGSCTCCTAAAGCCTTGTCTGTGTTGGATTTTAACTGGAGGTAAGTTTTAAAAATCTGTTACACTCTATTTTGCTATTTTGCTTTCTCTTTCAGTTGTCAGCTGGCCTGGGTAACTGCCCAGCAAATAGACAGACTTCACAAGCAACATCAACTCCAGCCATGAATGAATGTAACACAGGTGGAAAGCCTTTATTTGAGTGTGATGAATCTGTACCAGTAGGCAATGAGGTATTTCATACTTGATATACAGTGACTTAGGATTTAAAAAGGATGCAAGTTTCAGATGGCTGGGACACGTTTTTAAGTAGTTGGCCTGGGGAGTGCAATAGTAGCTGTTTTAACAAAGCATATGTAACTTCTTTGTTTCATTTCTGGAAAGTACTGACCTGAACTGGCAAGACATTTCCCCCCAAATATAGCACTTGTTGCCAAATATTAATGTGGAAGTTGAATTAATTTTGAGTTTTTACTGTGAATATTTGTGTAGTGGTATACACTTTGATAGTGTATACCATAGGCAGGTTATCTGTGAAGAAAATGATGGAAGTATTTGTTAAAATGTGAAATATCTTTGCATCATCCTTCACCTTTTCCCCTAAATTGTCTTTAATAATGATCTGGATATTACTTATTCTTTCTGGAAATTATGCTAGCATTGTATTCTAATTCTTCCTTTTTACTGCAAACAGTTGTGGTCTGAGATGAGAAGACATGAGATTTTAAGAGAAGAATTGCGACAGAGGAGAAAGCAACTTGAAGCTTTAATGGCTGAAGATCAGAGGAGGAGAGAGCTTGCAGAAACAATATCTACTGTTGCTGCATCTGTTAAAAGTGAAGGCTCAGAAGCGCAGTGTACTCCACAACAGAGCAGGACTGAAAAGTAAGAGCACAAGATTCGGTATTAATCAATGGGTGCTTCTGTTGTGTAGTGAGATGTCAGCGTTTGGACACTGTGTTCATCTGAGCACTGAATGTGATGATTTAACAGAGCAGGAAATAATTTTCTTGACTTGTGAATGACAGTTATTTTGCAACTTGCCAGTTTCATGGGTTTTCACAGCATATTTAGTCTCTCCTGTTCTACCATTGGGGAAAAAAGTCACCTAAGGAGAAGAAAATGCATAGAAAATGCCAAATGATCAGAGTAATTTTTTTTGTCTTTATCCCATTTRTAACATAGTAAAATTATACATTTCCAAAAGACAAAGTAATTTCATTTATCCGTTCCAGTTTTAGAAGTAGAATGCAAGTTTGCATTGGTGAGAATCACAGAATCAACTGGGTTGAAAAAGATCTTGGTGATTGAGTCTAACCTATGGTCAGACACCACCTTACCAAYGAGACCGTGGCATTGAATGCCACATCCAGTCTTTTCTTAAACTCTTCCAGAGCTTCACCATCTCCTTGGGCAGCCCATTCCAATGCCCATTCACTCTGTGAAGAACTTCTTCCTAATGTTCAGCCTAAACCTCTCCTCTCAGCTTAGGACTGTGTCCTCATGTCCTGTTGCTGGTTGCCCAGGAGAAGAGACCGACCCCCACCTGGCTACAGTCTCCATTTCAGGCACTTGTAGGGAGCGATAAGGTCTCCCTTAATACTCCTTTTTCCAGGCTAAACAACCCCAGCTCCCTCAGCTGCTCCTCATAGGACTTACGTTCCAGATCGTTTGCCAGCCTTGTTGCTCTTCTCTGGACACACTCCAGCATCTCAACATCCTTCCTAAACTGATGGGCCTAGAACTGGACACAGCACTCAAGGTGTGGCCTCACCTTTGCTGAGTACAGGGGAAGAATCACTTCCCTGGTCTTGCTGGCAACACTATTCCTGATACAGGCCAGGATGCCATTGGCCTTTTTGACCATGTGGGCACACTGCTGGCTCATGTTGAGAATGGTTTCATTCTTTTTGGTGCAGCTTGATTAATTGCAAACAGATTTGCAGTTATCAACAGATGGTTTTAGTAGTTCGTCATTAACTTGAGAAAACCTCTTTTTCCAAACATCCCTCTTTTCCCTGACCCTGCAATGTTCATTAGGACAATGGCTACCTGGGGAGGTTCTACCCAGTGTGCACTAGAGGAAGAAAATGGAGATGAAGACGGTTATCTCTCTGACGGAGTTGGTCAGGCAGAAGAAGATGAAGAAGATGGATCAAGTCTGAATGATAGTTTCTCTGTTTATCCCAATAACAACATGCCAGAAAATGCCTATTTTGTTAAAGAAAACAAAGATAGGTTAGTAGCATTACTTCTCGTTCTGGTGCTTTTCTGGGTGTATTTGGAAGAGGGTGGAAGAAGCATTGCATTAACTACAAAGGATCCTCGTAGTGAAGGAGGATTTCTTCCTGGTTGTCAGGCAGCTGTATGTAGTGGCAGTGCCTTGTCTGAGTCTTGGTAGCTGCAATGCATATATCTGATTTAGGGATTTCTTCTGTTTTCAGTCTTAGTAGAAGTCTGCCATTCAGCTCTCCAGATGTGTGGCACTGGCTTCTGATGTTCCCATTTATTTTTAATCAGCTTAAAAGATGATCAGTCTGGAATTTTTGCTGTGGTAAAGACTTCAAAAGTAGGAGTTCAGAGAATTAAACTRACTGAAATTTTTACTTCTAAATTTTTGGCTTTTGCAATTTAGAAAACTATTTCTTAATTATTGTGAACRATTTTAACTTTTGTTTACTGATTGACTTCCTTAATGGGCTTTGAGTGATTAAATGAAAATGCCATGTTAAAAATAATGTATAGATCTCAGTTACTTCTGGTTTTGGTATCAAAATAATTTGAGTAGACAGTGGGCTAATTAGGGGTTGGTCCTGTTAATGCATTATGTTAGTGGCTTCTGTTTTCATCAACTACATAATATCTAGCAGTAATGGAAAATACTCAAAACAAGACCCAGAAACATCCTTAGCCCTTCTTTTTTGACACTAATAGTCAGCTGCAGGACTCTTATTTTCCATTTGTTTAGGATGATGCTGGATTGAAGAAATGGTATGTGTGGTTAGCTGGCCTGTGCCATGTGAGTTGTTCACATTTAACTTAAACATAATTTGAATAATGAAAGTATAATTAGAAGTTGTTTTAAATGTCTGATTTTGTCCTCATTCTTGAATTTTTCCCAACCCAGATGGAAAAATTGCCGTCCTTTTTCAGCAGATGGAAATTATCGTCCGGTGTCTAAGGCCAAGCAACAACAAAACATAAGTATGCGGCGCCAGGAGAACTTTCGGTGGATGTCTGAGCTTTCATATGTGGAAGAAAAGGAACAATGGCAAGAGCAGATCAATCAGTTGAAGAAACAACATGAATTTAGTGTCAGCATTTGTCAAACTTTGATGCAGGATCAGCAGGTAGATACGGAGAATAGTCATTTTTCTGTTCCCATTTGCCTTTTCTTCTCTTCCTAACTCTTTGTAGCAATAGCTTCTGGGTTTTTTACTTTGGTCACTGTTACATATTTTCTTTCCACAGACCCTCTCCTGCCTTCTACAGACTTTGCTTACAGGCCCTTACAGTATGATACCTAATAATGTTGCATCTTCGCAAGTACATCTTATTATGCATCAATTAAACCAGTGTTATACTCAGCTGATGTGGCAGCAGAATAATGTCCAAAGGTTTGTCGACTGTATTAGTGTTTAACTGTAGAATTTGAAATGCTTCAGTAACAGGAACATGGTTATATGAATAAAAGAGTACAGAGAGTGGTTAATTAAGAGATTGTTGGACTTCTGAGTTGATTACGAGCTTTTGAAATTGTACRCAGCATTTCTGTTTCTCTTTTTGTCTTTTTTCACACCACCTCTTTAACATCTTTCTTTTCGAGTACTTTTCGAGTAATCTTCATTGAAGAGAACCAAAAGTTGTCAAAAATTTGTTGCAATAGTTATTTTTGAATATGCTTTTGTGTCTATAGACTTCATTAGACCACCTGGCAAAATTCTGGATTCCAGTGGTAATTGAAAGACAGTAAAAAAGCTTTTTGCCCTTTCTTTGTGTTCTAAGTTAGAATTTATGCTTCTTACATTCCATTTGGATGTACAGCATTTGCCTTCTGAACAATAATATTTTTTGAAAAAATATGTAGTAGTCATTTTAATTTATTGCATGAAAGTTCAAGCTCTTAAGCTCTGTTTTGTATTTACTAAATGGTATATAGGGGCTGTCCTCCTATACAATTTTTTAAAATAATTTTAACCTCAGTTCCATAAATAATTTTTATATTTGATTGTTTCTAGTGAGGTTTTCAGCTTGTTTATTTCTTCAGTATCTAGTCAGTTTTTTGTTGTTCTTGCAAGGGTGTTTAACCTGTGTAAACATGACTTCTCATACGGGGCAGCTGATTTTGAATGAACTCAAGATTAAATATAAATAATTTTTGTCTTGAGGGGTTTTTTTACTAGCTAAATACAGCAGTTCTTTGCATACGTTGCATGGTGTAGACGAAATAATCTGAAGCTCAAATTACTTGATTATAAATTTGCAGTTATCCTATAATACTCTTTTTTTCCCTAAGCTGTTTTTTTTTTCTTGTTTTGAAACAAATGTTAAAAGGTTGAAACAAATGTTAAATGATCTTATGCGGCAACAAGAACAACAATGTCAAGAGAAGTCTTTAAGAAAGGAGAGAGGCAGTAGTGCACCACCACCTCCATCTCCTGTTTTCTGTCCATTCAACTTTCCTCCACAACCTGTGAACCTCTTCAGCGTTCCAGGGTTTACTAATTTTTCCTCCTTTGCTCCAGGTGGGTGTTACTATAGATGAGAGAAGTAATATGAATTTCAAAAATTTCCATTTCCTCATTTAACTGAAATTGTAACGTGAACTTGATAAAACTCTGAGACTTTTCCTTTATACTGAAATAGTCTTAAGCAGAAATTTACTGTTTATTGCTGAATAATTGTGCATTTTTGCTTCAGTGTGAAAAGCAAGACTCTCTCAATATGAAGTTATTTATAGTTGAAAATACGCCATGAAGTTAACGTTTAAATGTTCTTCAACCAGTATGTGAGAAGCAGTGTTTGAAGCTATTACATACCTTCAGCAATCATTTCATAATTGAAATCATGTTGTGACTAAGTGAACCATGTAAATGGAAGGTGGCACCTGGTAATTATTTGTTAGAACTTCAAATACTTGTGTTTGTTATAAATGCCTGTAAATGGAGTGTGTTAACCAGTTTCTGTTCCCATCAGAGTTATAGAGTTGTTGTTGACTTGGATACAGTATTCTTAATTTCTTTCTCATATATTTTGTKGCTGAATTTGAAAGGAAATAAATGTAGGTATTTTACTGTATAATTCAAAGTAAACAAAACTGTTTTAATATTTTTCAGTTTTTTAGAAAACCTGGAAATAGGTTTGGATTGGAGCTTTCAAATTGTAAAGTTTGTTTTCTGTTTGAGAACATTTTAAAAATTATACAGAGCCTGCCCAAAAGAACAGTTACATTCAATTTCCCTCTTCCATAAAGATTCCAATAGTAAAATTTAGGTATTAGGAATCTCTGACTTTTTGACTCAATGAGTACCTGAACCACAGGAATTTTCTTGTCAAGTTGATKGTTATGATAAGGTCTTCAAGCAGCCAAAACTCTGCCTTTTTTTTGGAACTGCTGTTTTTCTTACTTTCCCTTCTAGGAGTTCTCTACTGGGGTTTATTCGAGGACCTTGATCTCCATCGCTGATGGAATGGTAGTATTCAGTAGTGTTCGAAGCCGGCACTTAAGATAAATTCTGATTGTTTACAGTGCTTTCAGGATGGAAACAGTTCTTGCTTACTTCCCATTATTGTCCGTAATTTTATGCTGCCACAGTATGTCTTAAATTTGAATTTATTACACAAATAAATGATAGGATCTTTTGACTCTCTTGTTTACTTTGTAGGTATTAACTATAATCCAGTGTTCCCTTCTGGTTTTGGAGATTGTGCACACAATATTTCTCCACGCAGCAGTGAGCAGCAGGAGCAACAACATCCTGTAGATCACAATATTTCTGGCAAAACAGAATATATGGCATTCCCCAAACCCTTTGAAAGCGGTTCCTCTAATGGAGCAGAAAAACAAAGGTATTTAAGGTCAAAGTGCAGTTCTCCTTTAATAATTTTTCTTCTTCCTCCTCCCTTTTCTGGGGCTTGTGGGAATTCATCATTCACTGACGGAATTTATTGTCATAGAATTACAGTATAAGTTTTACTTTTGCAGCTTCCAGTTTAGTTTTTGGGTTTTTTTTCAGTAGTGTTCTGCTTTTCTATATATTAATTAATATGTCATTTCATGACCATTTTAAAACCAAATGTAATCTTGGAGGGACTTTGTGGCACATTCTGTAAGTGGAGGAAGATGAGGTTGTTTTGAAACTGAGTTGTTTAAATAACTAGAGGATGTAATTTCAGTGGATGGATGGGGCTTCTTTGAGCTACTATAGATTGTACTGAATGTTGCTTTAAGAAATGTTTTGTGCTATTTAGTGCCGCAGTAGCTGCATAAATACATTCATGTTGAAATCAGTGGTAGATGGGAATTTCTTCTGTTTTCCATTTGGAAGGATTCTCTAGAATTATTTATTTTTTCCAATATTCATTTGATGACTAAGTAACAAGGGCAGATAATTTGTATTACCGCCTGGTAGATAAACTGCTTGCCTGGTAATACGTAATGTTTCTATCAGAGAGATTAGATCATGTTATATTGAAGTTGATCTGTGGGTCTGTTTTTTTCTGACAGAAGGAATCACAGACAAGTTGAGGAGGAAATGGAAAAAAGATCAGTTTGGCTTCAKGATAGCCAAGAAGTGAAAAAAGATGAACAGTCTCAGCTGAAAGCAGGTTTTGCTGTTTCGGTACAAAACATTGCTTCTGGTCATAAAAATCAGTCTGATATGAATCGGAGAAGAGAGTTTGATGAAGAGTCTTTGGAGAGTCTTAGTAGCATGCCTGATCCAATAGACCCAACTACTGTGACAAAGACATTTAGATCTAGAAAAGCATCAGCACAAGCAAGCCTGGCATCAAAAGATAAAACACCCAAATCAAAGAATAAGAGGAAGAGTTCTTCTCAACTAAAAGGCAGAATTAAAAATACTGGTAGGTTGTAAAGTAATCTTGGATACCATGGCAAACTTGGCTTGGATTATAATCATTACATTCCAGAGAATTTACTGTCCATAAATGGTACCTATAATAATGAGAATAAGTTGTAAGAATGAGTTCATTTTATGTGATATATCTGCATAAGTTTTTTTAGTATTTCAGCACTAAACAGAAACAAAGCCAATTGAGATATCATGGTTTAAAAGGATCGTGGATGCAGATAAGTGAGATTTGAAATAACAAGGAAAATCATCTTCATTGTCTTCATGTTCAAACAGGATGATTTACTGAAAAATAAGCTTCACTAAAATTCTGAATACTGAGAAGAGAGGGAGAGTACTAGTTAGTAGTACTGACAGTGTTGCTGAGGATTTAGTACTACTGTATGGCTTCAGTGACAGAGGAAAATTTTAGGCTAGGAAACATAATTAGTATTTTGCATCTTTTAAGAGTACCCTTGAACAAATTTTTAAAAATATTAAAGCATTTGGGTAAGCTGTTCCTTTATTTCTTCCTTTTCATTTCCTCCCATTAGGTTATGAAAGTGCGAGTGCCTCTAGTGTGTGTGAGCCCTGCAAGAACAATAAAAGCAGACACTCTGATGACGTGGTTCATGCAAAGGTGTTCAGCAAAAGGAATCAGGAACAATTGGAAAAAATAATTAAATACAGTAGATCTACAGAAATGTCTTCAGGTACTATTTTCTTTCTGTCTAATTATTTTGTGAACTTCTCTGAGTAAGGGACCTTAGTTGCTACTGTGTTATTTAAAAACAGTGCATTTTGACAGGAAGACATTTAGCATGTCGTTCTGCCTTTTAATTTCTAAGCATGCTGTAAATGTGAATGTGTAAAAAGTTGGGTATTAATTGCTTTTGGGTGGTTTCTGTATATTAAGTACTTGATTAAAGTAATTTAGAAACAAACCTGTTTCTGTACAGCAAGCAAAAATGTAGCCAATCTCACCCATTTGTTGGTGATTTTATGGAAAATACCCTCACAACTTGTGAAACTTTGCTTAGTGTTTAAATCCTGTACTGCATACATGTGTTCTTCCTATTCATGCTTAAATGAGCTCCATCAAGCATCACTGAATTCAGTCTTAAAACATCACATCAACCCTTATGTTTTTGCCATCTGCACTGCTTTTCTTGTATCTAAATCATGAAAATACTCTCTCCTGTGTCTTTTTTTGGTTCTGCCAGTACCTTTGTTTTGTTTGAAAGATGCAGAAATTTTATTCATTATAGCACAATATACAGCTTTGCCAGCGTAGCTGTGTCCACACTAAGAGCTGTTTATTAGCATACATAACAAACTTCACTGGTCAAGTTTTCATTCTCACAATAAGCAGCTCTGATGTGGTTTGGATAACTAAGCAGTCTTCCTCCTGCTGTTTTGTATAGACCCTGTCTTTATTTCTGGTGCGCATTTTTGTGTTTATCACTGTCTATCCCCACTTTCCTACAGCGCATGCTAGGAGAATTCTGCAGCAGTCTAACAGAAATGCATGCATTGAAGCGCCAGGTAATGCATTCACTGCTTAGCTTCAAGAATATCCTGTTACTTTTTTTTTTTTTTTATTCTCTTACCCTTGGTCCTGTAACTCACTGTTTAACAGATATTYGAGATCAATGCTATTGCTGCACCTTCTCTATAACTAAGACAAGAGAAGTTACTTTGCATGAAATGCAGTGTTACAAACTACTTTGAGTTATAGTTGTGGAGAATGTGTKTGCCATGTTCTTGTTTAGTAAGAATTACAAATAGAAAGTATGGAGGCAGATACTACAACAAAAAAACTAATTTAAGTGGCCATTTTTAGTATGTTTAAAAGCTGCTACTGCATCTTAGTAAGGGGGGAGGGAAGCCATTTGCAGTAACATTAAAAGTTRAAAAAACTTGCCCGTGCTTAAAAAATTGGAAAACTAATTACGGGTAATCAAATTGCACAATAGTRTTTGCTGTATTGCTAATAACTTCATTAACTTGAATATTAACAAGTACACATCTGTTCAAATGAGTTTTCCAGATTTAACTATGTTTCTATMCAGCTCTTTCCAAATTTTGTATGTAATAATTTGATAGTTGTGATGCAAGGATAATCCTTAAATTTCAAATGAATGGGAGATCTACTAGGAAATACATTGTCTTCTCATACATATGTAATAGGCTTTAAGGGTAGAAGRTTTTATGTGAACTTGGGAGTGATACCTGGTTTTATGTGATCACTTGGGRGTGATGGACACGTATGAGAATGTAGCCTTAATGTTTGGGAGGGAGTGGGTTTCTTGAGTTCAGGCTAGAGCTTTCTTAATGCTGCTTGTGTTGCAAGTGTGGACTACTTRTATTGTATAAATTTGAGACCTTCAGCTATCTTGCTTGAAATGTCTTAAAACTCCATTTTCAATGGTGAATATCTATTCTGAAAGCATCATTGYGGTGTGTGCAGTGCTCTCTTTTATAAAGAATACTTTCTAAAGGTATTGTTGAGAAGTGTAAAGAAAATTATTTTTATGATTGCTCTATATTGTATTTAATATATTAAAGATTGCATAAGGTACAATTTAAGAATGTTTTTAAATCTTTGCCCTTCAGGAAATTAGTAAGCTTTAGGAAAGCAGCTATATAAGGGAATCTGCAGTGTCTGAGATAMAGTTTGTATACCTGTAGCTTGCACACCTGATAGGCAGTTGTCTTTGAAATGGATACCTATCAAGGACTTAACAAGTTCCTTTTATTTTTTTCTACAGAAACTGGTAGTGATCTTTCTATGTTTGAAGCTTTGCGAGACACAATTTATTCTGAAGTGGCAACTCTTATTTCTCAAAATGAATCTCGTCCCCACTTTCTTATTGAACTTTTCCATGAGCTTCAGTTGCTAAATACAGATTATCTGCGGCAAAGGGCTCTATATGCTTTACAGGTAKGCACAGAATTTTTGATTTTGTATATGAATCAAGCAAACCATAGATTCTWTTTTACAGCATAGATTATCTTTTCCAGGATATAGTGACCAGACATTTATCTGAGAAAAATGAAAAAGGGAAGTGTCCAAAATCACTGAATTCTGCAACATGGGTGGCATCAAATTCTGAACTCACTCCTAGTGAGAGCCTTGCATCTACAGATGATGTAAGTTTTCAAATTCAGAAGCTATTGACAACTTTCCCTGTACTTTAAATTTACACACATGTATGCTTGTCTATTGMAATGTTTATACTAGGGATTGAATTTTGATAAAATTAGTATCAATTCACAGACTTTCTAAACAACTAGTGGCAAGAGAATCAATGCAAAATTGATAAATATGGTAAGATTCTTGATACTGCAAATGAATGTTATGTCAGGGATGAATGGAACTCAGAGAGGGATGTAAATTGGAAACTGGTACATTCAGAAAGAGCTAAAATCCTCTTTTGAGTAAGGTCAGGGCAAGTACTAATCACAAGATTATCCAATTTTTTTTTTTCTTTTTTGTGTTTAAGAAATCACTTACACCTCTGTATTGTTTCTGACATGTTTTGTACTTGAAGTGTGGTAAGATTGATAGATTCMCAAAGCCCTGATATCACAGCATGTCACTGAAAAGAATTTCTGGCTTATACACACACACTTCTGTAAAAGAATTTCTGGCTTATTCATACTTCTGTAAGGGTATGGTGCATTCCTTCCTGTTTGCTATTTCTTAGGAAACCTTTTGCAAGAACTTTTCTGCGGAAGCTTGTCGAGATTGTGAACAACAAGATGCAGACAATGGGAGTACTATGTCTACATCTTCAAATTTTGAACCCTTTGCCACTGATGACCTTGGTAAGAATGATGTGATTTAGTGTTTTAAATTACTGCCCCCYTCCCAAAATGCTTCAGTTGTCTGCTTTTTAGTATACTGTTACTTGATTTTTAGCATGTGATCACATTTTGTAAGACAAAATATAAATAAATTAGCTAATTGTGAAACACTTTGGGTTTATCAAAGTGTATAAAAAAWATTATAACTAGTTATATGTAGATTTTGAAACTTGTAGCCTTTAATTAATTTTTGTCATTGTTTATTTGTCTATCAATTGAAAACTTTTTATATAGATTAAAAAGTGTTTTTATTCTAAATATAGGCAACACAGTGATTCACTTAGATAAAGCTTTGTCTTGGATGAGGGGATATGAGCGTATGAAAGTTGAAGCTGAAAGTACCCTTCACTCTGAGGGCTGCTCTAGTAATTTTCAGGGTGCTTCCACTGCTAAATTAGAAGGTATGCACATATACACATATTTTGCTTAGTTTTAGAAAATGATTATTATAACTATCAAGCTAAATTGCTTTCCTCTTTATTTATATTGAAAACGTAGCAAAGTTTGAAAGCATATTTACATACTTAAGGAATCCTTCAGATTTATTTTTTAAAAAAGAAAATACTTTTTTGAAAGTAGTATTTCTTTAATAGTAATGTTGAATGCATTAAACGTACTGCTTTTTTTTTTTTTTTTCCTAATTAAAACAAGGTCTGGATATTGCTGAATGTCAATCTGTGCTACAGTCAGGTGATACGTCTGCAGTTCCATGTCCTCGTATAGATACTCAGCAGCTTGACCGGCAGATTAAAGCAATTATGAAAGAGGTCATTCCTTTTCTGAAGGTAAGAGCTCTTTATTATATGGTGTGGATTAGAAGAATAGGAGAAGGATTTGTATAATTCCAGAGAAGAACATTATTTAAAATCTAAAACTTGCCTCTTAGAAACAGCTGCCAATAAATGTGTGTTCAGTTGCAGATTCTGCTGAAGACGAAGTAAAAATTAAATGTTTCCGCAGAAGGATTCTTGTAGTTTTTACAAGGAGAAATAAATAATTTTAGGAGGTTTCTTGATTTCGTAGGGTTGGTGGACTTGACATCAAAAAGAATAGAGGTTGCTTGCTTTGAAGCTGACAAAATTAAATGTAGGAATGTTTGAGAATGTGCTTCTGAAAAATTCTGGCTGCCTTTTAGCAAAGAGAACTGAGTTCCCTAATTAAAACCGTTAAATATAAGGTAATAAGGGTATTTTTGAAGAGTAGTTCTGAGTAGCTTATTTTTAGCATTATTATCTCCTTTTTATAAATGTCTTAAAARTTGTTGAGAGCTTTTAAACTTTTGTGACTACAGAGTTGAAATGTACTTCTTTAAAGAAGGAGAAATAATCACAGTTCCTCCTTTGCAAGGTTGGAGAGCAGAGATGATTGTGTTGTAAGATGCTTAAGCCATCTCCCTGTTCCCTTTTATAGTATGCACAGTGTATAAGCTTAGGTTTGTATGATAAGGTATTTGGTTGATACTAAGTTTAAAAACTGTATATTGTTGACGTGCCAGAGTCACAGGGCCTTGTGTTTTGTTTGCAGTTTTAAGGCTGCGTAAAACAATAGGTACCTTAATATGCACTTTAATTCATTTAAGTACACATCCCAATATATGAAGCTTCTTAGTTTGGCCAGACATTATAAAATGGCAGGTTCTCCTGTATTGGGAAATTGAGATAAATCTTTGTGTGTCATGACTCATCAGTAAAATCAAGTGTTTGTGAGATTGATTAAGACCTGTTTGTTGTGTGCTGTTCCTTCAGTGGACAGGTGGGGTTTTTTATAAATCAGTTTTAGTATTTGGGTTGATAGCTAATTTTCCTTTTGATGTGGTAACAAAGCTCATTCTGTGATACTTGTGTAGGAACACATGGATGAAGTATGCTCTTCTCAGTTACTGACRTCAGTAAGACGTATGGTCTTGACTCTTACACAACAAAATGATGAAAGCAAAGAATTTGTGAAGTTCTTTCATAAGCAGCTTGGGAGTATACTTCAGGTTAGTAGTTTTTCAGTGCTGTTTAGCAATGCTCTTTCAAGTTAGCTAATGAGCAACAGATAAGCCAGCTTCTCTGAARTTGTATTTGACACCTTGAATAGCATTGCTGCTGTTCTCCCTCAGCTTGGATATGGYAATGAGGTATTACCTTTATTCCTAAACTAAAGATTTGCTGCATGCAAARCTTCTGTCACAGCCAGATAGTGAGAGGTGTATTTGTAGCATGTGGTTATCTTCAAGGAAATCTCTGCTGATGCATTTCATGGACATTTTGTGTAAATTCTTGACAATCAGTAGTTTGCACTTTTGCTTTCTTCTTTTCTACAAGCATGGAGTTTAAATCACGAGCTTATTAAGTGCCGTATTATGTGACTAGAGATTCTATGAAAAATCTGTTTAAAACACTAAAACTTTCTAAAAAAATATGAGCTATTAGATACATAATTTTGACTTATTAGGAATATAAAAAATACTTAGTCTTTGAMGCTTGAAAGCCTGTTTCAGTAACTRAAAAATTACTTCTTTTCACAGGATTCACTAGCAAAATTCGCTGGTAGAAAATTAAAAGACTGTGGGGAGGATCTTCTTGTGGAGATCTCTGAAGTGTTATTTAATGAATTAGCCTTTTTTAAACTCATGCAAGACTTGGACAACAACAGTATTTCTGTAAAACAGAGATGTAAACGAAAAATAGAAACTACTGAAGTAATGCAGTCTTATGCTAAAGAGGTTTGTTTTATTTTATTTTAAAAAAATGTAGCTTTTCTGAGATTGCTAAATATGTATATTTTGTAAACTAGTTTATTATTTTATTTCATACCTTATATGTGTTTATTTATTTTACCAATTATTGCTGTGTGATCACGGTATTGCTTGTGTAGGARCATGAACTGGTTTTCCTCAGTAAGGGCAAATCCTGTGTTACAGATGACTGTATGTTACAAATACCTCATTGTATAGACTTCATAAATTCAGAGGAAACATGTTAATGGTTATACGTGAACAGGGGAAGGAATAGACAAGTGTTGAAAYAGTGTTAACATCTGTGGCCATTGAGTAGTTGTTGTGGTTTAACCCCACTATACTGCTGAGTCTCACACAGCCACTCTGTCCCCTCTGTGGGATGGGGAGACAATCAGAAGGGTAAAATGGAGAAAGCTCGTGGATTGAAATAAAGGCAGTTGAATTGATGAAACAAAAGCTGCGCATGCAAGCAGAGCAGAACAAGGAATTAATTCACAACTTTCCCCAGGCAGGCAGATGTTAGGCCAGCTCTAGGAGAGCAGGGCTTCATCACATGTAACGGTGACTTGGGAAGTCAAACACCATCACTTTGGATCTCCCCTCCTTCCTTGCTCTTTGTCCAGCTTTGTATGCWGAGCATGACACCATACGGTGTGGAACATCCCTTAGGTCAGTGGGGATCATTTTCCCTGGCTGTGTCCTCTTCCAGTGCTGTGCACTCTCAGACCCCTTGCTATTGGATTGGGGTGAGAAGCTTCCGCTTGACTCYGTGGAAGTGCTGTTTGGCAGTAATGAAAACATCCTGTGCTRTCAACCCGGTGTTCAGCACAAATTGAAAACACAGCCTCACACAATCTACTGTGAAGAAATTTAACTCTATCCCAGTRTACTGGTTTTGCATGGCCCCACTACACTCAGCTAAAGATTTTGGCATATTGGAGGTTCCAGTTCATTATCTCTTCAGTTATGCCTTCATGTTTCCTTGCAGTAGCGTAGTTAGGTGTCATCTTTAACAAATTGGGGTAGGTCCTCTGGAGTCGTCATATGACTCCTCTGGAGTCAGTTTGTTGGCATATGCAAAAAAAATCCCTTTCTGGACCTGGTGTGCAAAATACAAGGTTTTCAGAAATATTTGAGACTATAGGACATACTCTTGCTTTAAAAAGCAAATTTTGGCTATATTTCTTACCATTTACATTATTAGTTTTAGTATTGCTTTTATTTTGAGCATAGCTGGGTTTTTTTWAAGTTATATTACCTGTTTATGAACAAACAATAAACCAGATCATGTTCATGTATTTRTGATTTCAGAGTCCTTTCAGTATTCTTCTAGAAACAAATATTAAAACAAGCCCTTAACTCATTTTTAAATGTCAACAGAAGATGTTTTTTGAACTTGCCATAAGCTATAAAGTTTGTTGTTAGGGGTACCATCAGCTATATTTCAAGATAATTCAACTTAGATATATCAATAGTATGGCTAGTATGAGGGAAACTGTGGAGTGCCTTGTAAAAAGAGACCAGAGGAACACTCTGAGTCCAGGAAGATTTGGACATGACTTCCTGTTTTTTCTGAAATTGCCCATTGGGTCTTTGTTACATGAAGAGGTGGTTTATAACTGCTATGAGAAAGCATGGAGCCAGCTTAGATTTGGCRTTTCTTCTCTCCTGGAGGACAGAGTATTAGGATTTAGGTCAATGTTTACCTCGTAGCTGTGGCAGAGGTTCAGATTCAACAAAGCCAGCGATGAGCCAGAAGTGGTAGGTCCTGGTTACTTTGTATAGACCTGCACAATTATCTGTGTAGGTATTATCTGAATACAGTCTTCTCACAGCCTTCTGGAGAGACTCTGGAATCCTGATGCACCCATWTGTGATCTTTCTCAATTATCTGGCTCTCTTGGGTCCAGTAAAGTAATTGCTGAAAGACACAGCTCTTTGTCTTGATCAGAGTTAGTCCTTGGGTTGGAAAGGACTTCAAGATCATCTAGTTTCAAACCCCCCTGCAATTCTATATGCTAAAAGGATTCAACCACAGACTGTAGGATTAGCCTCATATRAACATAATTGCTTAATTTAAAAGGGTTAGCACATTTTTTTTTAATGCTTTGTAACTCCCTGTGGCTTACTGTTTTAAAATAGCAGTTMATGGTCAGATTAGCATTTCTGCCTGACTTTCATGAAACCTAGTTTGATTCAGTATTTCCAAGTTATTTCAGTTTAGAACTGAAAATAGTTTAGAAAACTATTTGTGTTTCTATTCACACAAACTATTGTGTGTTTGTGTAAAACAGTTTGTGTTTCTTCTAGGCAAAAAAAGGTCCCCAGGTGGATGTTTGTTCATCTGTTGAAGATGTCGATGAGGACAAAGTATGTGCATGCCTTTTAACTGTCTTTATTCCTCAGATAATTTCATAGGTCACTTACTGCTGTCAGTCATAGGAATCAAGTATCTGTAAGCACCCCATTTTCCAGTCTTCAGAAATTTATTAATCTCCTTTCTATTTATTGTATCAAAGTTATGAAATAAATTACAATTTCTGTTTCTAAGGACAGYTTAACTATTTCTAGCAGTAGTATTTTTTAATGGTATGGAATAAGTTGGCTTACTTTCCATCTTAGGGAGAATGTAGTTGTTCTGAATTGTTAACAGTATTTGAGGTCTCAGAGTCCAAGCCTGTTTGGGTTCTGAATATGAAATGTTAGTGTTCAGAATKTTCCTTTTCTTTTAAAGTTTGTTTTGAAAACTGCTAATGTCATTGTTTGGGGAAGTRTGTTGTGTATGAAGTTTTGTATGTTCTACTGGAACGTTCAGCTTTCTCCAATGGTGGTTTGTTTCGCTTGGTGCAGCCTTTTAGTGGTGGGGGATGGGACCAAGGGAATTGTACAGGTGTATGTATATACAAAGCAGAATGTTGATTGCTTTTGTAAACAAACATAGGTATAGGAGTAGGCATGTATGAGAATGGAGTCAGTGCTTTCTCCCAGGGCTTAGAGCTTCTGTCACACTGCTTTGGAAGTAAAAGTGGGAGGCTATATATAACTTTTTATGCTTGCTGAAGTATAGAAGAGTCCTTTCAAGSTTTGGAGCCAAACTTAGGGCTTCACTTGGCGTTCATGTAGGAAGAACAGCATTTTCTCACTCAGCATATTTAGCAAATTATTCAGCAGAGAGACTGCTGAGGAGATACTGCTAAAGAAATGAGAAGCTGCAGTTAAAAATATTTTTACTCCTCATTTAAGAGCAGGGAGTTGCTGGAACATAATAATAATGCAGGTGTGTCTGTCTTCTTGATAATGACAAATCTAATTTGAATAATTTTTTTAACCTAGCATGCTGATCAGTGTCAATCTTTTCAGATAATGAAGTACTCAGTGGTTATGAGGTCCTTGAAGGCTGTGTCTGAACAGTACATGAGCTCTTACTGGAAGTTCTGATCTCAGTTTTAGGAGTATTATTTTGCTGTATCCATTTCAAGGCTCTAAGGGACCACTTACACAGATTTTTAGTCTGTACATGCTTTTTATTTTTGAGAAACAAAAATTACTCCTTTATGCAGAAACCTTAGCTTAGTGTTYAGATAAAAATGAAATTGCATAGTTTCAATGTTTTCCTAGGACAAGGATGAGACTGAAACTGCTAAACAAGTACCGGACTCAGAAATGTGTGCTGGTAATGGAGTGCCTGAAAGTATTAGGTCTGATGCGTCTGATCAAGAGGAAGATGAGGAAAGTGAAAGTGGTCCAGTGGCAATAAGTAAGGCACTTCTGTATAGTTTGTTATTCAGTGCTTTCACTATAGTTTTGACCAGCTAATTTTACAACAGGATTTGTATGAAATAGTGCTGTGTAACACCTTSTCTCACAGATTTTGTAGTCAGTCCTTTGTCAGTGAAGGTTTGCAGTACTATATTTACCAATGTCATGTGAAAGGTTAAATATTTCAATTAGAGGAGTTCATTTTTTGCATAATCATGAGATCTGTAATAATACATTAGAATCAGATTCATTAAGTTATAAATCCTGTCTCAGCTTAACTTGAAGTTTCTCAGCCRTTAACCTGAATGATGTGAAAGCTGCTGTAATTTTATGCACTTTTTCATTTAAATAATGTGGGTTTTTTTAAATGTGCTTTTACTTTAAAGTAAAGCTTGCAYATATACATTTTTTGTCCTGTTTTTTATCTTAAAACAACTACTTCTTGCTTGGATTCCCTTACCATTTCCATTCTTTACATCAGCTTGTTTAGTAACTTTGACATTTCATACCACCACAGTGGTATTTGTTCATAATATAGCTGATGTGAAGCATATGGATCTTTAAAAATTAAGTTATTACTGTATCTTAACATTTTGAAGTAAGGCTTACAAAATTAATTCCCCAACAGGATTTGGCGATTCAAAGGTGGTTTTACATTGATTTGCCTTTAGGTTTATCAAAAGCGGAAACTCAAGCTCTGACTAACTATGGCAGTGGAGAAGATGAGAATGAAGATGAAGAAATTGAATTTGAGGAAGGACCTGTTGATGTGCAGACATCACTACAAGCCAGCAGTGAAACAACAGCTGAAAATGTGCAGGTACCACCCAAACTGTAAAAGCAGAACAAACGCTGGCAGTGCACAGTACTTTTCAGTACATATTATATATATCTCAGGGKTTTTTTTTCCCTCTTTTTGTACTACAGAAAGTAAAAGAAAATAATACAAGTAATACAAGAAATTGCACAATACCAAGTGTAGCATTCCTCACCTGAGTATATTACAGTTGATGCCGAAATGGATAGATGGACAGAGACAGAACTAATGTTTACATCTGCTATGACAGAGAAAAAAAAGAGAAGTTAAACTTCCAAAAAAGCATAATTTAAAACTTTTAACTACTTCTTTCTCTAYGTTTGCTGAGATAGAGTTCTATTTGGGAGCCACTCTTGTATTCTAGCATGTCTTTTCTTTGTCTTTCCTCCTTATCATGTAGTAATTATTTCTGAAACAATGGTGAACTGTTATTGATTATGCTTGTCACTTCACTGTTAGTTCTCTTAAAAATACTTGAAATCGTGTGACCTGGTTTTGGAAAATTGTCAGTTATTTACATAATGAGTAATATTGACAATCTCTTGAGACTTTGGTTTGCTCAACAGGTATTAACATTAGGCAAGGATGTCATTGGAACACTTTACATTGTAGGTTAAAACAGTAATCTTTTCAGTGGAACCAAACAGTTTACTTGGGAACTACTGTAATGAAAAGAAAATATTCAGATTAAAAATGCATATCAGTGTTAATGGTTTTGTAAGCTGTTGTTGACTAATTGGCAAATAGGAACTTGCTATCTTTATTTTGAACTAGTGAGAAGACAAAACAATGGAGCCAAGTGTAAAGTGTGTTACTAGTTAGTAAATTACCCAATGACCTATGAAGCTGATCAGTAAAATTTTGTTCTCATTTTTACATTCCCCACAGACTTCAAACCAAGATTTGAGTAAGGTGAAAAGCAATGAGATTTTGTCATCAGAACAAGAATCTGTTAATGTTAAAGGTAAGCCTTATATGCAGTATCTGAGGGAMTTAACACTTCCATATGAATTTGCATATTGTGAGTGCCTGTGATACCTGTAATTAAGAGGAAGGTGATCAAATTTACTGGACTGTCTTTTTCAATATCAGTTGCCTGGATMTTGTGTTGATCGTGTTGCCTGTGTTGATATTGACACAGCAAGCCTTTTAAAGAGCAAACATGGAATAATCTTACTTAGGTAGATGTGGTTTTGATGCTTGACATGAGCAAGAATTTTAGCTGATTGTCTCAGCTCTTGGCGCGCAACTGTATCAGAATTAATATCTGTACAGTGTTTTGATGTTTAGATTTGTCTATTTTTTCTGCTACTACCATTTTACTTGTTATTGAAACAACTTTATATTTCAATTTTTTTTTTCTGTGAGTAATGTTGTAACTGATTTAGAACAAAGAAATTATTTTCCATCAAAAGAAGAGAGCACTACTGAGTTGTATGAATGTTATTTCTACTGTAACTGTTACTACCACCTTTCCTGTATTTTTCTGTTGCAAATACTGGTTTTGTTCTTGGCCCTTTTTGTAGACTAAAAATCAATCTTAGAGTGGCAAAATATTAAGGAATGTATTGTTCTGTATTATTTATGCTAGGTATGAGGAGATATTTTATAGTAGT
This sequence comes from Malurus melanocephalus, assembly GCF_030028575.1. Classification (NCBI taxonomy): domain Eukaryota; kingdom Metazoa; phylum Chordata; class Aves; order Passeriformes; family Maluridae; genus Malurus; species Malurus melanocephalus. The sequence continues at coordinate 189,302 of NW_026623795.1, read as the reverse complement.
TTGCTTAGTTCTGGAAGTTGTTTTTTGTGATTTTTTAACAAAAACTGACTTTGAGTCAGAAATCAAGTCACATACTTTTGTGTGATAATTGCTTGTACTTAAATGTATAAGAGTATAAATAACTGGTGATTTATTTCAGCTTTGTGTTGGTCTGAGAGACTGTAATTTACTTTCATTGCTCATTTGTAGCTTTGGAACATAATTTTTGAAAGAATAATAATAATCTGGCATTTTTGTATGTTCAGAATCCTTTACTATCTCTCCCTAGTTAAAATATAATTCTTTGGTTTTAGGTGAACAAGATGTGGCTACAGTGCCTCATTACCTCAGTGTCATGGAGAATACACCAGCTTTAACAGTCAATTCCCCAGATTCCTTGTTAACAGCCACTGTGAAAACAGAAGAATCAATGTCATCTTTAGCAGTGAATGAAACTCAAGCAGCAGATACCACGTGTGCAGAAAACAAATCTGTTGCAAGTTCTGAAAGCTCCATGGCTGGCAGCCCTGATACAGAGTCACCTGTGCTAGTGAATGAATATGTGCGTATATTTCAGTTAAGATACATCCAAGAGAAATTAGAAGCTTTTTTCTATTTCATTGTTATTTCTGGTTTCCAATCTTGTGTAGTTTCCATCTGCAAATTTGATAGGTGCATTTTTTTAATTTACTGTAATAGTTCTGGAGGGGAAATAAAATAGCACTTCTTAAATATCACAATTTTTATTAACAGGAACCTGGTTCTGGAAATGTAAGTCAGAAATCTGATGAAGATGACTTTGTGAAAGTTGAAGACTTGCCCCTCAAACTTGCTGTTTATTCAGAGGTATTTTGCTATTATTTGTAGGGTGGTTGCTTAGAAGTGCATACACTAAATGTCTTTGTTACCCAGACAATAGTAAGAATTGTCCAGAATTTTGAGATTTTGTTTTTCTGTTCCAAAGGCAGATTTAATGAAGAAGATGGAAACAGAGGCCCAAAACAACAGTTTATCTGATGAATTACTGGTTGGAGGTGGAGCTCAGGATCAAGAATTAGTAGGAGATGCCCAAACTTTGAAAGACCCTGGTAAAGATTATTTTCTATTTTCTGCACATGAATTGGGGAAACACTCTGGAATGCTAGAATTTAAATATCAGCGATTGAAGTAAGCAGTTACTGTGTGCTGTAAAAATATTGGGTTTTGTTATTATGCATCTGCAAATATATTGATATGAAGGGATTTTATTTTGCTATGTCCCTTCCGTATACTTTGTTAGATTCTGTGGCTGATAAAGTCATAAAAATTAACATATTTAAAGGGAATGTCACAACATAATGGTTTTGAAACTTATTCAAATGGAGTAGTATTTTTGTTTCTTGTTACACAAGCTAGGGTTTAATAATATCGTAAATTATAATTGCTATTATCTGATTTAATAATGCTCAGTATAATTTCCTGACAGACTGCTCAGTGTTTTTGTGATAGAAACATTCAAGAGACTTTTCAGTATAGTAAAATAGCTCCCCAGGGAGAAAGAAATTATTTTTCATATGAAGTATACCATGAGGTAGAAAAAAGTTCCAGTGGGTATGATAGCAATAAAGTTTTTCAGTTTCATGTAAGATTTTTTTTATGTAAATACAAAAACTTAATGATAATGCAGGGCAGAGAAATTTTTTTCTTGTTTTTTAAAGTATAATACTGTGACAAAATTGTAGGACTAGAGACTTCTGTTTTATTGTTAGACTTTCAGTTCTCCAGTGAAGTGTACAGTAATGGCATATGTAAAGGCATGAACTGGGTATTCTGGTAATAGCAGTTTTCTGGTACTGTACCTAGTTCCAATTGCTCACAGATTTTTTCCAGAACACAGTGTGAAGGAAGGTGCATCTTTGCTTCTGTTTTTCTTCCAATGCCTGTCAGCATTCTGCTTGTTACAGCCATGGCAGCACAAATCTGTTGGGCCCATTTGGTGGATGCTGATGCATCGGCCAGTTCTGGGAACAGTCTGACCATGCCATGCCACACCAAACTTCAGCTAGCTCTAAAGCYATTCTTAACCTGTCTATAGGGGGATTGCTGTAGCTGTTCAAGTAAGCCATGGCTCAAAATGCTTGTGAGGATGAAATATTTCATCAGGGTACTTTAATGAATAGGAGTTGAAATGTAGTTGTGAGCTGTGTTTGATGCTTTGTAGCTGTTAGACAATGATTTTATTCTTATTTTACAGAAACTGTTGGAGCTCAGAATGCATAAGAATAACCTGAAGATATCTGCATTTATAAACTCTATCCAAATGCATATTGAAGATCAGCACTAATTTCCCAGATTTCCAGAAGTGAATAAAAATTTAAGATTTTAACACACTGCCTCTTAGGATAGGTATGTGATCTTCTGCCTGTGGCAGTTTAAACAGCTGGAACTGAATCCACTTCTATTCAGTTTTGCTGCACTGTTCTTTTTCTGTCTTAATTTTTTATTTTTTATTGTGACTTGTTTGGTAATTTTAAAATTGTTCAGAATAGTAGTTTTAAATAAAGTTTGAACTTGTCTGTAACTTTCCTCTTTTGAAAAATTTTCTTTGGCTTACAAACCGGTATGCTGAGTTTGTTGCTGGAAGTTATTTGACCTGTTGGCATGCTTGTAAAGCAGTTTGTTACTTCTCTTACACTGCTGATTTTCTTGGGACTGGTCGTTCTCCAAGTTTCTTGCATCTTCTACAAATACAAGGTATAGACATAGTACATGCCTACATGTTACCTTTATATAGCTATATACACTATGTATAGTGTATGTAACAAAAAAGTACAAAAAAGTTCCCCTTTGTGGCCTGTGGAATTTCTTTCTATCAGCACGTTTATCTGAGGTGACGTTGAATACCCTGGGTTTGTAGTTGACTGCAGAAACCAGCAGTATTTTTCTGCATTTGCTGAATCCTTTTGATGTTTAAAGGATTACACCTGTCTGAAAATGTTAGTTTCTTTTCACAGGTAACACTTAAAATTGCTCCAATTGCAAGTCTGTAAAATCTGTTCCTAAAGTACTTGACTTTGTAATGAAATTTAGGCAACTACAATTAAAGTTAATGTTTTTAAAAAAAACAGTTGAAGTCAGCTCCTCCTGGAGTCTCATGATAAAGGTGGAATTAGAATTATAGAACAGTTGACTGGAAAACTTTGTTTAGTTTTTCAGATCAGAGTGGATAATAACACTGAGTCATAAAACTGAGCTAGAAGCAGCTTATACAACAGACCTGCTTCATTACAAAGATCACATTTATCTTAAACACTTAAACACTAAAGGCTTTTCTCAAAGTAGGTAAAAAGCACTGGTCATCTTTAATTCAGGATTGTGTTCTTTTTGAGGTTAGTATGATTATATGGTATATACTGTGGGAGACAGTATAGTGATCTTGAAGCCTAAATATGCTTGAAGTTTAAATAAAATGAGAATGTAATTCTCCTGTGATTTTTTCTAGTTTGTTTGGAGTGTTTCTAGGTTTTCTGAGTGAATTTTGAAATAGGAGATTCTGTTCACATGCCTCTCATGTCTAAGGACAAAAGTATATTAGCAAAAGGATTGCAGACAGTTTAGTTACTGTGCAGTCTTTAAACTCGGTGCAGGCTACTTTATGCAGAAAAAAAACCTACCATTTTGAGGACCAAGGAAATACAGTGTGAAAGTGAAACAGTCAATGTTTTAATTACTAATTTGGCCCAAGAATCACTCTGTGGGTCTAAAATGGGACATTTTTTATAAAGTAGAGCGAGATTATTAGTGCAGATGTGAAATAAGCCTAGTTTCATGATTCAACGTATAAATTCTAAGCTCAAGAAAGAGGATGAGCTCACACCATTCCTGAATTCTTGCCATGGAATGGTGGGTTTACCCCAGCCAGCGACTGAGCACCAAGCAGCTGGTTGCTCACCCCCCACCAGTGGGAGCAGAGAGAGCAGTGGAAGAGTGAAAGTAAAATAATTCATAGTTGAACAAAATTTTATAGGTAAAGCAAAGCAAAAGGGCAGGCAGATGTTTGGCCGTCTCTGGGAAAACAAGGCTCCATGATGCATAAGAAGGATTTGGGAAGACAAATGCCATCATTCCAATTGTCCCCTGCTACTTCTTTGAGCTTTGTATGCTGAACAGGATACCATATGGTGTGGAAGAGGCCTTTGGTCAGTGTGGGTGAGCTGTCCTAGCTGTATGCCCTGCCAACTCTGCACCACCATTCTCCTTGCTGGTGGGGTGGAGTGATGAGCAGGAAAGTCCTTTACTCAGTGCACGTGCTACTCAGCAATAATGAAAACATCCCTGTGTTATCTACACTCTTTTCAGCACAGATTGAAAACACAGCCCCACACCAGCTACTTAAAAGAGAATTACCTCAATCAAAACAAATGGTATGTCTGTATGAAAAATGCACTGCAGTGGCATTTGGTCATGCTTTCTCTCTACCCTTTCATCGCAGAAGAGTCAGCAGGGACCTCTGGAGGTCATCGTGCTCAGCTCCCCTGCTCCAGCAGAACCACACAGAGCTCTTTGCCCMGGTGGCTTTTGAATAGGTCCCTGAGGGGAGACTTCCATTTCTCTGGGGAACCCGTGCCAGGGTGACTGAACACGTACAGTGAAGTGCTTCCTAACATTCAGAGGGAATATCTTCTGTTTCACTTTGTACCCTTCTAGTCTACTTTCATTATCCTTTGCTCAAGTAGTAGAAACTGTTGAAGAAGTTAAACTCTGTCTTGTGCCTCATGCCAGTCCTTCTACTCATGGAGTTCAGTTCAAGTAGAATTTGTTTCTTGCTTAAAAAGAGCACTGTGGAGTGTGGGAGTGTGATGGGAAAGCAGAGTCTTGTGCTTGATATTCTTGCTCCCTTACTGATCTGGACCAAAACGAATGTGACATTTTACTGTCCAATGCCCATTGCACAGTTCATCACTCAAGACTGTTCTGTAGTGCCGTGAATACAAAGAATTGGAAAAATTATTCTAAGGATGAAAGCTAAAAGGCCAGTGTTGATTGTCATCTGTTGCTAATACAATTTAGTAACAGCTCTTCCCTTGGAAGGAGATTGCTGTGTGACATAGGTCACTCACTGTACAACAGTAAGGGTCATAACAAAACCATGGGACGCTGGTATGAGACCAAATCATACTGGATTTGGACTAATTTTCACTACTGGAAGTAACTGTTACTTCTGGGAAGAAGGTGAAGCAATTTGTTTCTTACTAGAGATTGCATCACTGCTTTTCAAATTTTATTTTAATCAGATCCACATGTATCCTGAAATGATTCATGCTCCAAAACTAATTACATCATCCAGAAAGTCTAAGCATTACAACAACAGAAAGCACTTGCTGTGGCTGCAATGATAGTATTTGAACTGTAGTTACCTAATATAGTGTTAGCAACTTGCTAAGGAGCAAGTTCAAAAAAACTTAAACCTTCAGTGGCAAACTTTGAAGAACATAAGTTAGAAGCCTTCATCCATTCTATACAAAGTTGCATATTACTGCAGTACTAGTTACTCAAAGACAGACTGGAAAATTTCTTGTCCTACCTTTATGTAAGCTTCTTTCTCTTCATTTGTCATGAGAGACACAAGCTCTGGATTTTCACTAACTTCACTGTATGAACAGGGCTGACCAGCTACCATTAAAATAGGACCTGGAGTTTCCTGTTCCTCCTCTTGTTCAAAGTTGTTGCCTGCTACGTTCATTCCTGCTTCTCTTGAGTGGTTGGCATCCTCTTCAAACTCACCACTGTGTGATCCATGTAGTTTGCTTTTGTCAATAGGAGCGTGGTCTGTTCTAGATGATGACTTGGATTCATGGATCAGAAGAGTCTTGATAATTTCATTATCAGTGACAGTTTCTTTAACACTTCCTTCAGTTTCTTCAGAAGCATTTACTCCTAATACACAATACTAAGTGTTAGAGGGATTGATAGTTTACCACAGACATCCCATTTTTTACTCACACTAGAATTCTCTTGAAAGTACAGACATTTCCAAGAGCTTCCCATGTAAAGATGACCATTAATGTTACTGCATGGCTAAAGCCTGAAGTTTCAGGGTCTGCTACCTGACCTCTTGGCTTTAGGAATATTACCCAACTCTGCCTAAAAACTAGATTTTGAAACTAAGATCTGATAACCACCAACACAGAATTAAATCATTATCTTCTAAACCAAGTTCACTACTGTTTGAGTGGGAAAACTGTATTTATATGTGCAAAGKCTGCTGAATTTATTTGCTAATGCGTTAAACTTACCAATGCTATTGTTGGTGGCTGTTCCTGCTTCTTCCACAGTGCTCTGTGCCAACCAGATAGGTTGCTTTTCAGTTGCTTTTTCTCTTGTTTTCTTCTTGCACTTTGAGTCTTGGATATCAATAGTTAAGTTTTGGGTGTACGTAAGGCCAATAGAGGAGCTTCTGCGTACCCATTTTTCAGGGCAGCTGCAGGATTCCAGGACACTTGAGCCCACCTTTGAATCAAAGCTGAAAGAAATGCCACATTTTGAACAGGTAGAATTAAGGCAAGAACCCCCAGCTCCCATTCAAAAAACCTGAACAACCCCAAGCAAACCAACCCCAAAACCATGTTTTGTCAGCAGACTAGTTTTAACAAGCGTTCACATTAAAATAATTTACATTCCCTTTCATCTCTTCTCATAGGCAAGTGGTTCTGAACCACTGATTTTTGCAAGGTCTCTTCAGTAGTGCATCTCTGGTTGAAGCACACTGATAAACATTACTTCCTCACAGAAACGGCTTTGAACATTAGCTGAAGGAGTAACCTGAGAAATAAATAAAATTAAAAAATGTATTAAAAAAACCCTAAAAATGCATAGCAGTAATTTAGGATGCTTTAGGTATTACAGACTTCTTCATTAAACAGCAGACTGTACTGAAAAAAGCAGAATGGAGTACACAGCAGGCTGCAAGGTTAGTATTTCAAAGATTTTACAGCTGGTGGGGGGGTTTGCATTGATCAGAAGTTCTACGGTTATGTTTGTACCTTTCTGATAATTCTGGTATTTCTATTGGCTGAGGCTCCAGCAAGTCATAGGGCAGAACAATATCTTCAGTCTCATGCAGCAGTGCAAAGAGAGGCTCCATCTGCTCGTTGAACTTCGCCAGCAAGGTTTGAGCATCACGCTTCGGAAATGCTGAACCATCTTCCTCTACTTCAGTGTTGCAGTAAGTGCAGCGGAAAGTCTCTGCAACATTTTCCAAAGTGGAAATTCTCATTTTTTGCTTCACATGAAAGACCAGCAGTACCTTGTTAAGCAGTCTGCAGCTGGACAGTTACCCAGACATTCTGACTTTCTCCATTTGTTCACATTAACTGGGGGAACTCAGTTCTACAGGCAAACTTAAGACAGACTGCTATTACACACTTGCTATGCTAGTGAGAAATGTCTCAGGAGAGAAAGTTAGGTTGGGTAGACATCTACTATCATTAATTGCTTTGTTTTTTTCTCCAATCTTCTTCACTCTTAATGTAGGAAAAAAAAGACATTTTCAAGCATAAATAGCATATTTGGTTTTAGTTTTTCCAGAGTCAGAGTGAAGACATATGCTAAAGTCCTGTATTTATGTCTTCAGGAAAACAAACAAAACTTAAAGCTTGTTCTGTGAACATAAATCAACAGCTTCAATGTTTGCATTTCAGTAACTCGACAGAGTCCCTCCATTAGAAGAAAGGGATGATTTTGCTAAGTGGCAGAACACAAATTTCACCATGGGCATTTCAGGTTAGTCGTATAAAGTTCATTCTGCCTGGCTCTGGCATTCTTTGCAGATCCCATGACCCAGATGTCACCACAGTAGCTGTGCTCTGAGTAATGTATTGCACTATGTAATTTTGACTCATTTTGAAAGAGTACTCTTACCTAGTTATTTTGATTTTAGAGAGGAAAAATCCACAAGCCCTGATACCACTTCTGCTGTGGATATGTCATGTTGACACAGGAGGAACCTCCAGCCCAGGAGTGACAGAACACCTCTGCTCTGCTCTTGTGCCACTGAGCTAGAAGATCCTTACTGCAGTAGGTGACTGCAAACAGTTTTACCCATTTTGTCCAACTCTTCTGTCGGAAGAATTGACCACACAAATGGATTAACCAAGAGATTCAAAACAGAGTAAAGCCTGTACACTTTGTATTTCCATATGAGGAAGTAAGACTCACGAGACTTGGATGAGTTAAGATTACTCAACCAGGTTCAAAGCAAAGCTGAGGCCTGGAATCTGATTCCCAACCTCAGCTCATACATTCAATATCATTCTTCCTTTTGCTTGGCCTGTTCTACACAGGCAGCATTTCTCTTGCCCTCACCTCCCAGCATCCCCTGTCCCAGACTCCCCTCAACTGGCAAACAAGAAGCATATCCTAACAAACATGCTTTTATTGCAAAGTTCAGTTAGGAATCAACTTTCTGCTAACAGGGTTATTCTTTAAGATAACAGCAAATAATCAGTTTCAGTAATATACCTGTAAATGCATCAAAGAGCTGATTGACTTCAAGGTCCGTGTAAGTGCTAGAGCAAGATGGACATTTAAAAGAGGATCTGGTAGTCGAATCCCGCTCATCCACTTCTATTTTCCGACGTACATGATCCAGTTTGTATTTTACCACATCCACCAGCACCTTGTAATTGATGTAATAGTAATTGTGCCTCGTGCTCTTCCCATTGGGTCCTGTTTCAACTCGCATCCGCAGCTTCACCAACTTGTCTGCCTTGAGCGTGTTGAGGACCGTGCGCAGTTGCTTACGCTCGTACTTGAGCAGCTGTAACAAGTCATCCTCTTTCACACAGCGGTAGTGGATCAGGACATCCAGGGCCAGGGAATACTCTACACCATAGAAACCACGCACTGTGTATTTGGCCAGGCACTTCAGGGCTGCCGGCACCTCAGTGGCAATGTTTTGCTCCTCCATCAGAAGCTGAACCACTGTCAGAATGAGAAGCACACTACAATAAAGAGAAGGGACGTGAGTTGCAGTGGACCTTTCTTAGCCCTCACAGACATCAAGTATAAAACATCATTTGCTGTGCTGGACTTCTGCAAGAATCTTCACTGAACAGAGGAATGTAAAATCCTTAACCTCCATTGGGGATGGGGAAGGTAAAAATAGGTATCAGAAATTATCTAATCTTGAAGTACAGTGGCTACACCTGAAATATTCATGTTATCTTGTTGAAAAATCCACAGAAAAGATCTAGGAAAATATTTCAAATATTTCAGAAAGTTTATAATCTCCCTACAGAACACAGCACAATTAACTTGCATGTCTAGGTTTGCCTAAGTATCTGTTTGCATTCACAATAAGCCACGTAAGAGCTGAAGTAAAAGTAAAGCCTTGAAAAATAAACTGAGGACAAGAAATCTTAGTTGAACCTATATCTGCCTTAGTGGCAAAGCCACAAGAGGCATTTGAGCACCCATTCACATGCTATTTGTGATTTTTCTGGCTGCTGTCAGACAAGGTTCTTGTAAAGATGGGGCACAGGATGCTCCAATTTATCTGGCCCTCATTCAGCACAGTGTGTTTGTGTCATAGTGCTCTTCTCCCCTGCAACAGTAGGGCTTCTGGCCCTATTCCTAATTCCATGAACCGGAATGTAACCAGTTCAACTGTCATTTGTAAGGTGGGAGAAGAAAAAAAATTAAGGTATGCTTCAACAAAGCTTGAAACATACCTGGAAAAGGGAATCCAAATTCCCTTCTTTGGGGCATGTTAAAATCCTGTAGTACACCACAGTTTATAGCCAGATTTCTTTTCAGAGAGCCATGCAATGCACAGCCATATGTGCTAGTGTAGGCACTGGGTCAGAGGATGGCATATTACAGCACAGTACATTCCAGCCCTGGCAGCCACTGCAGAGGGTGGGAAAGCTCGAGCCCAGGTAATTGCCAGAGCTTCCAGGGAACCTTCATCAGAAATCCTAGTTAAAACAAAAACCCACTTGCACAAGCCTAGTACTTAGGCCGTAATTAAATTTGCACCTCAGGGAAAGCATTACCTTACAGAAAACAAAAAAAATTGAAACCTACTGATGTGAGTCTGGAAACCCTGAAGGCAATAGCACCACACTGACATAAATTTCCTGCTGGAAGAGTGGGGGAACACTGGAATGGGTTGCTCAGGAAAGAGGCTGAGTCTCTGTACCACTATAGGACAAGACCTGGAGAAAACTGACCTGGCTTTGAGAGTAGTTTTGCCATGAGGAAGGGTTGAACCAGATGGTTTCCAGATCCTCCTCCTAACCTAAATTCTTCTGTTCCAAGATAGTTAAATTTAACAGCAATGAAGAGAGAAGCTTTAGGAATGTCAGTCTGTTCCTTAACAATTTTCCTCAGACTAAGAGCAGCATTTATGTACTTCTTGACAAAAGCCTTCATTAATAAGCACTTTGAAAAAAGCAGCATTATTATTATTGTTATTATTTTGTTACTCTTTTAGTTCTCCTTTGCCCTCATCCTCAAAAGGGGCTATGTAAATTTAATCGACAGAAAAATATGCTAATTTATGATTTTATTTCTTCCTCTATCTGGCCTACTTTTGATTTTTCTCTGTAGTACCTTATAATTAGCAGTAAGGAAGGACAGACAGTGTCCTCAGCCAGTTCCAGGAAGAGGAGCATGGCTTTGAACTTCTTCAGGGAAACACTCTGACAGGCACTGAGCGTTGCCCTTCCACACTGGGCAGAGTTCACAGAACAGAGGCACCAGAGCCTCCAGTACAGGCCCAAAGGAAAAGAGTCGTCATGAAATTCTGTAATCCAGCCCAGTCCCACTGAGGAGCACCAAGTGCAGCCCCAGCATCTGTATTGGAAATGGTACCACTCACATTGGCCTGGCATAACATCTCAGAAAGGGCCAGAGTACAGTCTGTGGGGGTTAGTGTCACATGACCTCCAGCTGGATTGTGGCAGAATTAAACAAAAGAACAAAACCATTTCTTCATCTAGTTCTTGGCTAATATATCAGCAAACTGCTGACACTTAGAGGACTTGCATTAGGTACAGTTCTCATGACTGTTTTTTCTTACCCTAAGTCAAATAGAGAATGAAATTACTTCAGAGGGAGTGTGATAAGTGTAACATCAATAGGCAAGAAGTAGGACTTGAACTGTAAGCCTGAGGTCTGCTGACCTATCATTTCTCTGGATGACTCCTTATCTCAGACTTGCCCTGCCTAGTTGCATCTCTAAAGCAAACACAACTCTGAAGTGTTTCTGAGCACCTTGATGTTAAAAGCTTGTCAGGTACAGTCTTACAACCACATAAAATAGTCATGGAAAATAAAAAAAACCAAACAACTAAACACACAGAAACTCCACAAACCCCAGAAAACACAAAAAAATGCACCACAGTTCTGCAACAGTCTAACTATCTCCCCTCCCATACCTAAACATGTACTTTAAAAATTATTAACATATTCTGGGAGACAAGTGAGCAACTTTTTTCAAGAACAAAACCATGGAACCTACATTTGCAGAGGAACTTTAGATACCCAAGCCTTTGGTTCAATAGAAAAGGAAATGGCTTTCTTTTACAAAAATGACTGAATTCATGGAAAGCACAACACCCTCAAGAAATTTTTCTTTAGGCTGCAAAAGAATCAAAATAATACGCATTTTTCAAAAAACCTACTTACAACAGGGAAGCTTTTTCTACTGTGCTCTGCTATATTTGAGGTCACATTTCTCCAATCTGAAACAACTCTTTCTCCTTTAATCACCCAATCTGAAGTCCCACAGCTCATGAAAGCTACTGATTTTGCAAAGTTACTGGGTAGTTTTCAGTTGACAGGCAGCAGTTCTCTTACAAGAGGAGCTGGAGACCACGCTTACCAAAGAAAGGAGTAGGAAGTGTGGTAGCTCCCTGCAAAGAGAAAAGTTTTAAACAGAATCTGTTCTGTAGCTGAGCTCCAGTCTATGCTAAGGAGCCATGTATTTTGCTACTCATGTAGACTTTTTCCCTGCTAGTAGCATGTATAGACAAGATATTCTAGGAGTCACAGTTTAACTTCTAACTTCCTGTGCTTTTAAAGTACTTATTTTTATGAGGGAGTAGTTACCTTCTTATTACACTGATTATTTTTAAAATTATTCAGTAAGTTAGATGTTTGAGTGGCCCTTCTGCTTATAGCTAATATGGAGCCATTATAGCCTTTATCAAGGAAAGAGAAATGCAACACCTTGTTTTCACCATAAGCAGAAACTACCTTTAGGATTCCCTTTTTGCTGTGGGAAACCTACACAAACTTGCTTGTTGTGCCAGCAGGCAACTATTAAAAGCAGAATTTCAAGTTAAGAGTCTTCATATAGAGCAAGTTCTGCAAGGTTTCTCTGAAGCCAGCTGCTTAATTAACTTTTTTTTTGAGCTGACTAGGAAGACAAAGTACCCATCTCACAATTTAAAAGGCACTAAACCAGAAGGATTTAGCAAGATTTTGTCAGCCTTCAATATAACCCTATCACTTGCAAATCAGTTAAAAACCTTATCATTACCTCTCTTATATGGGCAGAAAACTTCCAGTTGATTGTTGGAGAAAAATTGCTTCTTTCCTAAGAGCTCAAAGCAACTGCAAAACAAGCTTAAGTATTTCCCAGCTTTTTCCTAGACCTATCTGTGATAAGCCCTAATCATCACCCAGCTGGTGCAAGAGTCCCCAAATCACATTTCATTAGCAGCTGAATGAGTTCAGCCTTATATATGTTGTGTCATGATTAAGCTATAAATCTTATTGCTCAATGAAATCCACCTGCAACAGGCAAGGACTGAAAGTGTGACTGCAATCTTTGATTAGTGTTTTCATTAGCATAACTTTAGAAGACTAAAAGTAACTAAAGTTACTAAAAGTAATGTCATCATTAATTCTTGTTGTTGTTGTTGTTGTTGCTGCAAATCAAGTATTGGTATAGGTAATTTTCATAATTCAGCTTTCAGAACTGAACCAAACCAAACTGAAAACTTTAAGGAAAAGCTTTCCTTAAAGGAAAAGCTGGAATGTTCACTAGTTCCTGTATTTTTACCTATTAAACATTTTAGGTGGTTTATGTCTTCAAAAGGAAAGAAAGAACAGTTTTTCTACAGTAGTTTTCTAGAAGATGAAGTTATGGGTACTATTTTTAGGGGTTTTTCTCAGTTTAAAAACAATGTTGAAGTAAGGTTGCCAGACATTGTACAGTCCAGGGTTAAAATACTAAATTCTATTAGGTTTGCAATCCTCACATTTCATCTCAAATCTATGCCTCTTTCAGATTTCTTTTTATATGTTTGCACAGTGGAGTTTTGTAGTGACATGACTTCCATCCCCATGGTACATGTTGCAGCATGTGTTGTGCTTTTGTTATTGCTGTTTGTTGCTGGATTTCTGACTCTGACTTACCAGGCACATGAGGACTCAAGGTGTGGGTGTTTGTCTGCATAGGACAGGTTGTGCGACTGGCATATGTAATGTCACTGCAGAAAATAGTGCCGCTGACAATTGGTGGATACCAGAAAAAAAAAAACCCCTCATATTTTAGCAGCTGTAGGCAGGAATTTTGATTTTAAAATGTCAAAGGTTTGAGGCAGCTTTTTACAAACTGCAAGAAAAGGTGACTGTAAAAAAGTCCCTGAAATTAGCTCTGCTCTTGCTTGTAATTAACAGTAGCAGGGATTGATTTCATCCTTTATGCTGAAAAAATTCCCCTATTGATCTTTCCCCTCCATGATAAGAATCCATTTGGCAGATACTCACAAACCTTCAACTGCAAATATAAAACATCCACATAGGTAAAATTAAACAGATATCTCATTCCATATAGTGGTTCATGAGCATGCTCCTTTTTTGTCATGTTACAGTAGAAAATGCAGGGGAGCAAGACTACTTGCTGGTACCTGTTGGGTTTAGTCTGTGGGAAACGTTTACAATAAACAATTCCTGTGGGTTCCCTTGCTGAGTGGTTTGAACAGAGAAAGTGTCGTGTGACCTCAGCGCTGTTATTCCTGTCATAGCCCTCAGACTGCACGAGGAAGTGTAGGACCAACTTCTAAACTAAGGAGAAGTGATGATGTGGCTGGTAACACTGCTTTCAGAAATAGGAAATGGCAGTCACCTGTCAAGCTGTGGCTGACAACTCCTTTGGCAAGGACAGCTAACCCCCATGTAGCAGACAGAGGTGCTGACTCAGTTCTGCACATTCAGAGCCAAGCCAAAAAAAAAAAAAAAAGAAAAAAATAAAGAAGTGTGGTCTAAGAAGGTATTTCAGGCTGCAGGTAGGCCTGGCACCAAAGGCTGTGGGAAGCAGGATTTGTGCTGGTGTGTTGTTGTGATATTGTGTAACACAGACATTATTGAAAGTGGGAGCTTGAGACAGGGATAGGCAAAGTCACCTGGCTTTGTTTCAAACCCATTTGGATGGCTGGGATGTTTATCTGGAATGGTATGGGCGTGCACTTGCACTTGCAGCCTACTTGATATTAAGGAGGTAGATAATCAGCTGAGCAGTCTCAGGTGGAAGAAACAGCCTGATCAGAGATTAGAGGAGCAAATTAATGGGTTGCTGCTTCAGGGGGCAATTGGCAGGGCAGAGGTAGGTACAGATGGCCTGGTGGGAGGTTGTGGAATACACCTTGAGTAAATGGGATCTGTCTTAATTTTCTTTATTGTCTTTCTCACACAAACACATGGAAGCTATGATCTGCTGTATCTTGCACTCTTCTCATCAATTAATACCAGCCCTCAGTTTAAAAAATAAAATCTCTACCTGTCTAGCTCAGACATTCAAAACACTACAAAATAAGGAAATGCCAGGATTATGGTATGTACCCATAGGGAACCTGATGCCCTGTGCTCATATGGCTCTTAATTACACAATCACATCTCCCTTTTTTCCCTGTGCTGGCCCTTTCACAAAGTCTCTGCCTCAGCCAATATGGGGGTGTCCAAGTTCAGCACAGTGTGTGGCCCTAGCCCTGCTTATTTTGGGAAYCAACCAAACCTTGCATTGGAGTGATTCATCTTCTCAGTTTCCCTATGGTGTTCTCCCTGTATTACTTACTTCCATGATCCCTGAAGGCCTACTGGGATCAAACTAAACTTTCTTCGAGAGCTTTAGACTTTTTGCCTTAGTTTATGTTATCTTCCTGATACTGAGAAAGGTAAGAGAGTATTGTGCTTGTGTAACAGCTCCGAGGTACAGACTTTGAAACCAAGACTGCTGGATAGTTTTGAGAGCCTGAGCTGAGTTGTAAAAAAATTAGGATTCACTTTACAGGACTTTATATGATTCCAGCATAGCTCCCTCTGTTTTGATAGCCGTTATGATCAGTACTTCCAAAACACAACCCCTGGTATCACAGACTGGGTGTGAGCCAGATACCACAACCTACTGGGCTGCCTGTGCAGCACCTGGCATTACTGGGGTGAGAATTTAGTTGACCCATTATGTCCTGAGACGTGCCTGGTCTGTAACATTATCCCTTCTCTTGCAAGGGATTGTCTTATTTACTGTCTTGAAAACTGTAACCAAGTAGAAGCCTTTCCCCTTTGTTATGCCATTCTCATTCATCGCAGGAACACAGCCCGTCCTGTGCAGTGAGTGAAACAAGGGATCTCTATGAAGGGAATTTTGATATCACACAAAGAGTCTGTATCTGATTCA
The DNA here is from genome assembly GCF_030028575.1 of Malurus melanocephalus. Lineage (NCBI taxonomy): Eukaryota > Metazoa > Chordata > Aves > Passeriformes > Maluridae > Malurus > Malurus melanocephalus. The sequence goes on along the minus strand of NW_026623795.1, from coordinate 173,656 downwards.
AAATGAAGGGAATGAGTGTTTCTGTGTTTCTGGCCACTCCACAGTCTTAGTATACTTCTAATGCAACTTATCTTGATTTTAAATCTGAGGAACAGTTGCTGGAGATAATAGTATTTTTAAATTCAATATTCTTTTCTTAGAGGATCACTTTAAATCTACTGTCTCGCAGCATAATTCAAAGATATGTGGTAACAGCACTTGCTGCATATGAGGAGGCGCATTTTTTTTGGGATTCAGCTGACAGCAAAGGAAGGGTCAGCAGAGGAGCATACTGCAGTGGCTAAATCTTCATAGCCTGCCATTAACGTCTGTCTTCCTGTACTGTTTTACTTGACATTCCTCTGACATTTCTTGACATTTTCTTTTCACTTTTTTTCCCTCTTCCCTGTTTTCTCCCTTCCATCCAGTCACTTTTTTTCCCCACCTGGTTCACACAGAAAGCATGAAGGTTCATGGAGCTGCATATGGCTGTCTTAAGAGAACTGTTTCCACCTCTCAGGGGATGGTGCATGTACACCTCTTGCAGAAATGCAAATGTAGCATTTTGGGAATGTAATTTGATGCAAATTATATGTAACTACTCAAGGGCTTAAGTACTGGTATAATTCAGACGGTGGGTGTAGCCTGAGAAAAGACTGTCTAATCCGAACACCTCCAGGTACCCGAATTAAAGTTCCGCTTTAAAAGCAAGATGGCAATGCAGCACATTGCCACAACTCAATGGTCGTGATCTAATCTTTTCTACTGTAGAAAAAAAGAAACCAAAACCAACCAAACTTTCTTACTGGGAAGAACCATTTTCGCTAGAATATAAAGAGGAGAAAAAACCTAGGGGTTTGTTTTTTTTTCCTACACTGCAGTGTATCTGCCAAATAGAGAAAATTTAGCAAGATTAAAAAAAAAAAAAAGACAAGACTATCAATACAAAACATTAAGCAAGCCTTATGACCAGAGTTACCTTAAATGCAGAATCCCCAACAGAGGCAGTCTTACTACTGGAATCCTTCTATTGCTCAAGTGTAACCCTTGAGCTAGGAGAACAAACTTTGCAAAACAAATTAGACTGAGATTTGTCCCATATACAATTAATGTAATTCCAAGCTGATTCACTGTGGATCAGAAAATGTCCTGAGCACAGTGCTCCTTGGTATGCAAACAGCCTAGATCCTTTATAATTATTGTCCTGTCTTCTAAGTAACCATGTGGGAACAGACATAGTTACTTTAAAATCCACCATTCTGCCAAGTTACAATGGTCTGAAAAACTGGTAGGCAGAGCTCGAGGGAGCAACTGCATGGTCTGCTTGGTTCTTGATCACAGCCTTTGGCCAGCTGGTATGTTGTGCTTCCAGACTCTTAACAGTCAAAGGCAGCTTCTAACAAAACACATAAAGAACTGGAGTTTTCTTCCCAAGGCAAACTGTGCCACTGCTTTGATTGAGCCTTATGCCTGGCTCATCTTGTTCTTCTGGTCCAAAGGATGAGAGGTTTTACTGCTTGGAGAGCTTTGGGTGTGCCCTTCTCACCAACAATTCTGGTCCTCCAAAAGCAGAACAGTCCATCTCATAATCCATGCCATAAGCAGGTCATTTGCCGGCTGTTGCCAGCCACTGAGGAGAAACCCAAGCTTTTTCTTTGCATTTCTTTCTCCTTGCACCTGTAGCCCAAAGAGCTGGCTGTGTGAAAGTGGGATCCGTGTTTGTGCTGGGAGAAAGGACTATCGTTAGTTGTGGAGCCTGCCTAAAGCGCTCACCTGCCCCTTGTCTATCCACTCTCCATCATGCCTGCTCACTCTAGTGAGAGTATTTTATTTACTCTTGCTGCTTGCCTTGCAGGTAATTGCCAGGACATCTATGGGCCCTGCTCTTGAGTTTTGCTTCTAAGCAAAGCCTTGACTTGTAATTGACTCTAATGCAAACTCTCTTGCAGGTGTGTCCCAGAAATACTGCTTGATTTTGATAAGATTCAAATTTCTAGGTTCTCCTATCCTCATTAGCTGCCAAAATTTTGCTTTTTAACATGGGAGATGACATCCTTTCTTCCTCTGAAATGGTACAGGGCTTCACTGTGTGGGTTCCTGAAACCATAAAGGTGAGAAACTTTCTTGGCAAACTGACTTTTCCCTTTTTTTTTTTTTTTTTTTTTTTCATTTAAATGCCAGCACCCAAACAGCTTGGTCTCTTCTGTAACACCTTATTTAATCTAGTTTACAGTAAACTGGATCAACTCTTTGTATTTACATAGACAGTATATCTGCTAGAAGCTATGACAGGCTGTTTTTCCTAGAACATAGGTAGGCTATACAGTAATAATCAAAAAGTATGTTTTTCTTGTTGCTTACATATTGACTTTTTTTTTTTTGCAATGTTCAATGTTTTTTCACAGTAGAATTAGGAAAGCTGTGCAAATCTCTTATGTAAACTTGAAGAGAAAAATATATATGACTGGTTACTTGACCTGGGAAGGAAACAAACCCAAGAAAAAGTAATCAGACCACCTCCTTCGTGTTTGTTGGGAAACTCAAATATGTGTACAGCAAAAACCACACCATTGTCATTCATTGTGTCTATGTAAAAAAAAAAAAAGGCAGCTAAATGAAATCCCAACATTGCAAGTAGCTGCAAACATTTCTTCAGTGAAATGGTCTTAACTTCCATCACTGTGCCTAGAGCAGCAGCAGCAGGGGGGAAGGCACTAAACTGACATTAGAAATAGATGTTACTCTGGAACAAAATAAAATTTAACTTTTTGTCTGGCTTGAGAAAACCTGCAGAACAAGTGCTTTCAGAATTGACAGACAAAGGTTAAATCAATAAGCAATCACATTCATCACTTTTTGTATATTAAGGCAGACACAGTAAGACAGTTGTTGGGGTTTTATTTTTAAATAATTTGTTTATTTTAGTCAATAACAGCATAGACATTCAGGCTCTGGACAGATATCCATGGAATTTAGCTGTCCTTTTGCAACTGTAAAGCAATTTCAAGGGTGGAAATGTGGATTGTCTTGCACAAGTGACATACCATTACTTAACAACTGTAAATAGTCTACACTGCCTTGTTCTACATATGCTAAAGTGGGACAAGATTAATTAAGCAAGTAAACTTATTTTTAAATTACAAAGTAATTTGATTATGGCTGTTACACAACTTCATTCCAAACAAATCTGAACAATCCCCTACTAGGCTGAGGTGTGCACTCCAAAGTAAATGATGGGCTCTTCAAAATACAGACTACAACATCTGACTTTGTTTGTCTTTTATGAATCAAATGGCCCAGGAACTGCATTTCATACATGCATTTTTCACCAGTTTAAATTGTTATATTGGTATATTTATTTTGGTTTACATAGGTTCAATATTCATAGTTGAGAGTAAAAATGGACCCTGGTAGTCCAACCATGCTAACACACTTGGGCTCGCATACTTCAGTTAAATAAAGAAATTAGTTGTGCAACTGGACTGGCCCTTGTTTAACATCACTTTAGATAGTGGGATGTTGATTTCTGTGTGCTCTCAATTTATCAGTGTAACATCCCTCTGAATTGCTTCTTGCTGTGCTACTACAGGCATTGTCCTAAGGCCTAGAGTATCAGTGCTTCATTTTTTTTAACCAGAAGCTGTGTTTCTTTATCAGCTGCTGAAGTTATTTGGTAAATAGCATTCCTGTTGTCCCTGCTTCTTCCAATGTTGTTGCAAGGAGAGCCTCTAATAAGAGAGCTTGCAGTAAAATGGTAACCTGGCTATTGAAACAAGATTATGAAAGATTATCTTCTAACCATGAAACACTGAGCTGAAAGGAATCTCAAAGATCATCTGGGTCCAATCTTTTTGGCAAAAGCCCAATCTAGACAAGTCCCAGCACAATGTTCAGCTAACACTTAAGTGTTCAGTGTTGGGGAATCCACCACTTCCCTGAGATTATTATGGGCAATCACTTGATTCCTATTCTTAGTGTTAAATTTCTAATTATGGGAAAAAAAAAACCTTTTAATATCCTTTAGTGTTTGGAACAGGAAGCTGTAGTATCTGTATTCTCAACTTCTACAGTACGTAATTACTGTTCTGCATGTCCTGCCTCTCAAGAATGCCATTATGACTGGATGTCATGAACTTGCATGTTTTAATTGGAATGCGTTATGAAATACTGTCTCTACAGACACCAAAGAGAGAGCAAACACTTCCCTTACACTACTGGCAACTTTAAATACCTGGTGCAATGGGAATATGAATAGCACCTGTTTCCTGGGGGAGGGGGGTTAAGAAAAGATTACAAGGGAACCACAATAAATACCAGCCCCTAAGCTCACTCTCCACTGTCTTCTCTTTGTGGGTTACAAAACAGGGGCTGAAACTATAAGCTAGTCCCAGCAATGCAGCCAATGACACAGATGAAACTGCTGCCTCCTACTTTATCTGCTTCCTAGGATATTAGAGTGCTACTACTGTCTAAAGGACCTTTCTTTCTTAACTTGAAATCCAGCCAATGGTGTAATCTGACGTGGCTTCCTTTCCCCACTTTCAAAAAACCCAACCAACCAACCAACCAACCAACCAACCAACCAACCAACCAACCAACCAACCAACCAACCAACCAACCAACCAAAATCCCCCCAAAACAACCCAATTACTCTATTATGGTAATAGCTTTAACTACCAGTTTAAGAAATCAGAAAAAATCAGTTTTTCAGACACTGCCAAAATCAGTCTATTTGGAGGTAAAAGCAGTTTATGCCATGTGATATCTAATATGCATGAYACAATGAAGTATGAAATCAGTACATCTGTACTTTGGTAACAGAAAGTTGTTTTTCTTTATTGTGTAAGTATTTGATTTTTTTTGAGAAAACAGAAAAAGCTGTATTAAAAAACCACATTTGTGAACAGGCCAGAAAGAGCTTCAGCAAAAGAGCTATACATCAGTGCCAGCACATTCTTGGCTCAGATCTTGTTTTAGATTTCCCTAAGACCTTATTTCTATGACTAAACATGACACTTGCTAGGTTATTTTATAAAAGGGCATATCAGACATATCCTCATATTATACCAGAACAACAGCAATTAATCTTAAGGTCTCCTAGAAAGAATAACAGAATTGTATTGTCTCAGATGGTCTTCTTATAACCAATTATTTTTGATGCTTGGAAGGTGCCATTATAAATTGTGTGCTTTACAAGGATTTTAATCTAAATAAACGAAAAATCAAAACCCCCMAAAAATAACAAACCCACAACCAACAACAAACCAAGAATACTGCCAAGACTGAAGAGATCTAGAACTAACTGCTGAACTCATTTGGTAGAAATGGCTAAAATCACACCAGACAGTCATGAGGATACATTTCTTGTCAGCAGAACAGCTGGTTACAAAGTAAGAAAGTCTGCTGTGATAGGGTCCTTCATTGTTAGAAGCGCTTGCCATTTCTATSGAGCCATTAGATTTCTGAAGAAAGGAGTTAGCCTGAGCAATCTCTTTCCAGAAGCATTTTTTCGTGGAGGACTGCCAATTTGGACAAGCAGCTTCCAACACAGGAGAGGTACAGGGCTACCAAGGACTACAGGGATCTGGGCATTCACGCAGGTAAGTCTCTGAGTGACCATTATACACCTCCATCAGCGTTGTGCACACAGTCAGCTAAAAGGCAGGAGGGAGGAAGGAGAAAAAGAAAATAAGACACATTACAGGAAATAGTAACAAACTCTCTCTGATACAGCTGAACAGTTCTACTAAAATGAGCATTTACCTTCATTAGTCGACAACATGCCAAGTATGAATTGTCTGTGTCCTCGGTCAAGAATACCGACTCCACTTAACAYAGGAACTAACTTTAATCATTAAAAAACACTTCTCACTCCTTCCTTCATTTTTTTTCCCCTAAACACCAAAACTTCAAGTTCAGACTAAAACATCTTCTGTTGCCAAGATAATGTGCCTAYAGTATGCTTGAATCATGAGGTACATTAACTTATTTTATGCAAATTACAAAGGCAMAGATCATGGGTTAATTCTGGTTAGAAGGGTCCTCATGATGTCTGTAGAGTCGCTGCTGCCTCAAACCAGAGCCAACTTATAAGGAAAGGGTTCAGGCTACTCAGAGTTAACACTGTAGGGCCTGTGGGAAATAACTATTCCAGCAATTACATTTTGCTTTTACAACGTAATACAAAATTTGTTTTGCTTTTACATTCATGTTTTCACAAAAAAAAATACCACTGTGGCATCCTCATTAGATGCACATCAGCTAGTGGTTTGCCCCCCACTCTGAACTTCCTGCAAAAATAGAAAAATTACCTTATTGAGGACAGGCTTTGTGGAGAGAACATCATAAATTGCTGGTAGGGAGAGGTTCTGAAAGAAAGTAATACACTGATGTTAAGAGACATTAACCTGTTAATGTAAATACTGAGTACTAACTTTTTTACAGCTCAACTAAGTAAGATACAGCTTTAAGAGCATATGACACCCATACATCTTGATATCAGAAGAATGTGGGCTGCAGAAATTTGAGCAGACCAGATCTTAGTAGAGCATGGCACACTAAAGTGTGTTTGCTGCCTGAGAGTGTGTACCTGATTTTCACTGGTGTAAAACTGCCCTGGAAATATACAAGTCTTTATCAAAGTATCTCTAGGTGTATCCTGCATTTGCAGCTGCTGAAAATACTTTCAAAAAACCCACCCAGATGAAAAGAAAGCCCGAAACAAAGTAAAAAAAACCCAAATCAAACGAAAAAGAATCCTCAAAACTCAATCTTCCCTAAAACCACCATCACCACAACCCAAATCAAAAACCAAAAGAATCCCCCCAAAACCCCCAAACCAATCAACAAATGAACAAAAAAAAACCCACAACCCCCTCTATATAAAGAGCCAGCTGATAGCTTATAACCCAGAAGCAGAGACAAGTTACCACAAAATCATCAGCCACTTCTGTCTTTACAACTGTGCTTGAAAATAACCTGAATGCTCCCAGCTGTGTCAGGTGAGTGCTGTAACTCAGGAGCTTCAAACCAGCAGAATATGAGGTATTTGGAGATGTTTACCTCTTGTGTTGTCTGGTTCAGGCATTTCATTGCAGGTTCTCTGCGATTATCCAGTACCAGTGGAGGCTTCCAGCGATCGTAGTTTGTTTCTAACACGTACCATGTGCCCTTCTTGATATCAAGGCTGGAAAAGAGATCTACGTTTGTGTTTTGCTTCTCTAAGTATACAGTAWGTACATATATACAGTATATACTATATATGGACAGTTTGTTTGTTTAAGCTTGTTGTGGTATTTTTCAGTGATGGTAAAGAAGTGAGCTCTTGTACAGCAGAAGTCACAATAAACAGAGGACACAATTAYTGGCGAAACCCGTCCTCTCCTGAAGACTGAGTCAGGTGTGAGGTCAAGCATACTCACTCCCAGATATCCAGAGCAGCTGTCCTGGATCGAGTTATCACACACCCTTCTCCAGAATTTTTTCCACCCAGAATAAAGTAAGCTGGAGCCAGCAGTCTTGTTTTTGCCAGTTTGTCTTTTGCATCTTGGTAACTGTGGGTAAAGTAGTGTTGGACTATTAAATGCTATAAATGGTTCCAAGCACTGAAGAGCAAGTGTCACAGATGCAGGAAAAATTTGAGTAGTTAAGCCTTCCCTTTTCATGCACATATGAGAACACAGGATCACAATAAAGGAGCTCATTCAAKCAAAGCTTCTCTTCTCATTTTGTATTTGTTTAGAGATGCTCTTTACACTTTTTCTACACTTAAAACATGAATAAAATGATGACATACTGTGTCATATTCAACTGAATTGATTTAGTGCATTTAGGTTTGTTTTGGTTTACTTCCTATGATACRTATTAGTATTTGTTGGATGTGCTTTGATCAGAATGCTGTTATGCATTTAGATACCAACATCAGGAAAAAAAGAAATCTGAGAAAAAAAWTAGAGGGATCATGTGTGATGCCTTGCCTCTGCTCCCAAGTTCCAGCAAAACCAGAACTATTTAACCAGAACTATTAATACCAGGAAGCTGTTTATATAAGTGAATATTACAGTATTCATGCTCATTGAAAGCAAAGCAGATTAAAGGAGCATAATATTTAGAGGGAGAGGGAATACCTTGTAGCATTCTCTAATACTGTTCTTGTAAGAAAGCCCATCCACATACCATCTCTTCTACCAAGAAACCATTCGAAGATTCCTGCAAAATATTACTGGTTACAATAATCTGTTTTCAGATGGTTCACTTTTGCTATTCTAACTTTCACAGCTGGTTTTAAAATGAGCTGTTTTTTATCTTACTGATCTGAATTCTTTTCACCATTTGTGTGCCTGTTTATTAAGGCAACTGGTAYGCCCAAGTTCTGGGAACCTGTGCAGAAATAATGAAAGAAATGAAAATTACTCACCCACATAACCACCATCAAGACTGAAACGCTCATTCATTGTCAGAGTGAACAAGTTCTGAAAGGCATTAAACAAGCCAACCTTCAGCCATTGCCAGCCCACAAGTACCAGTAATAAACGAGAGGCAGCATTGCAATTTAGATGTCAACAAAGCTTCTTTTTTTGTTAAGACTTCCCCTTTGAGTAACAGACTGCAAGACTAAGCTCATTTTGGGAAGAACCTAATTCATCACAGCTTAAATAACTAGAAATGAGTTTTCTGACCTGGCAGAGCAATCAGCAAGGCAAGCTTTTATGCTAAGCAAGTCAAGCCTGTGGCCACTTTTYCCTCTTGGTCTGTGTTGCATCACTGAATTAGCAGTCTTCCTTTCCCTGCTCTATGTCACCTTCTTCTCAGACCTCTGAGTACTATTCTGTTTGAAAGCAGATTGTTTAAGTCCCAGTGCCAAGTGTCCCTGAGATGTTACTGCTATTCACCCAGTGCAGTCCATGCTAYTTGGAACACGGAATTCAAATTCAAATCTCATTCTCCAAATAATGTTTCAGACAAAAACTGCATTCAGCTACACTGAATMATTTTCAGAATTGAATCTTCCCAATTTATTTGAGCAGAAGACAAAACCAGATAGGTATAATGCAGGGATTTATGCCAGAAACAGTCTACAAGAAGAAAGACTACCTATAATAGAAGATAAAGAGCGAGCATGTAGAAAAGGAGAAGTTGTGGTAAGCTGGACACCCTGATATAGTTCTGTACTGCTGGTTTTTAAGATATATCTACACCCCAGATTTCAGGTGCCTATTCAACAAACCCTCCCCAAAAATATTAAATGTAGGAYTGCCTTTTCCAAGACTGGAGAAAGAATTAAATAGCACACATGTGCTATTTTGCCTCTGGGATCACAGCAATAGCTTATTAGCTAGGAAGAAACTAACCACTTCAGCAATTTGTATTCACTCCTGTTAACMYCGAAATTCAATTCTGTTTKTAAGAATTGWCCAAACAGACACATTTCATTCAGGCAATCTCCTTTCACAAGGAAGGGTAGAGCATGGTTTTCTTTTATCTGTCTTCAAGTAGCTATGATGTGCACCAGAACAATTAAGAGATAATTTATCAAAAAACATCCCAAGGCAGAGCATGAAAGCAGAAAATTATAATCTTAATGGAAAGTCTGAAGCACTCGTAACAAAGTGACAAGGCCCCCTCCCCACACTTACCGGTTTGACTCCAGACACCATGCCTATGTATCCTGCAAAATTTGTYGATTTGAACACTGTTTTGTTGTTTCTCTGAAAGTCCAAGAGTACCACTAAAGGCTTCAGTTCCCGAGTTAACGTCCAGGAATTATTCTTAACATCCCACCTGCAGGAGACAGTACAGCATTTGAAGCTTCCCTCTCTCAGTAGTTTTTAAGGCTTCCCTTCCCAGCATGATGCCTGTCCTCTGATCTTGCTCATGTCTTACATTCACTGCTCCGTAGTTACCTGAGCAGCACCAGCAAGGAACAACTATGAAGTCTACATTCACAGGCAGSCAGTGAAAAGAACTAAGTTTTGTTTGAACCATGAGTACAGATTTTGCTTAGGATTAAGCAGTATCACCATGACAGCTGGTTTGTTTTGAACACATAACTTTGCTCTGTACTTGCTGGCAAAGGCAGCTACAGGTACCGCTTGACACCAAACCTTGAATCCTTATTTTTCAAAGGCAGGAAAGAAACCACATACTACTGGATTTGCTCTTCTTGAAGGGGAGTACAATTCTAGTTGGTAAAATAAGCCAGACCAGTTTGTAGGCGTTTGTAGGCGTTAAGAGGGTGATAAAGAGTACTTAGCAGGCTCTTAAATTCTCTGGAAATAATCCAGATTCAGGGACCAGCTCTGAAAGTTTCCTTAATTTTCAGGAAGCATGTTCACAGTATTTCTGACAAGTAAGAGAAGTCTGACACAAGCCAAACCAAGGGATAGGTGGAGTTACAGCTGACAACATGTGAGTTTTTGACAGGAAGGTAAGAATTTTAATAAACATTTCAATTCCAATTGTGCATTGAGCATCATTTGGATGAGTGATGTTACAAAACATACTGGAGTAATAAAAGCAAATGYTGAACTACCTGATCATGGGCTATGAAAGGAGAACTAATGGGCAACAAACTACAGAGTTTGTATGGAAATGGAGAATGATGTGAAGTACCAGTAGAGTACAGGACAGTAACTGGGGGCAGAAGGGGATGAAAAGCAAATAACCTTAGAAACACMAATCCCCAATTCACTGCATCCATTAAAATTGATGTGTCATCTTATCATGTAAAGATCAAGATACACTGTGCCTCAGAGATCGGGTTACATGGGCCATTCTTTGGTTTGAGACAGTTTGAACTGGAGCTGAGGAAAAAAGTAACACAAAACACAGCTATTCTTGATGCACTTGGGGCAGTTTGACATTGGATCAGCAGAAAAATCCTTTCAATTTTAGCCTCTTTTCACAACAAACAGTGCAGAATTAGTTGTCACAGTTTTACCATCATCCAGTTAATCAGTTAGACTCAAAGAATGCATGTAGATATTTCAAGTTCAGATCATATTTTCTTTGTGTTTAAAGAAAAATAAATCAGATGTTTAAGTTCTTACCCTAGAAAGAGTCCAAAATCCAAGTTTCTGGCATGGTACAATTTCCCTATACAACAATAAATAAATAAATAAATAAACAAATAAAGAAAATTTTTAAAGAAATATTCAAATTTCAGCTTAGAAATCCAAGAAATGAATAAGCAGGCAAATACCTGGGAAACTGAGCAAGGAAGATAGCATTCTCCACTTGCCATTTTCATAACCACAACATAATGATAGGGGTTTTCTGGTCAGAGAAGTGTTTTGTCATAACTGAGTAATCTTGCAAACTGCTGTCCATCTCAGCCTCAAACCTTTCCACATTATCTTAATGCAACAGCAACACCTTGAGCTTCCTCTAAAAGTGTGACATTTGTAAGCACTCTGAGAATCCCTTAGAAACTTCCTAAATGGAGCAGGTGCAGTCAAAGGCTGTAGAACTAAGCAGGAGAATGAAAAACTCTTTTCTTAGAAGAGACTGTCCATTTCCTCTACCACCATACACATGCAATATATAGAAACAGAAATATCTAGAAACTAGATGCAAAATCCTGCATGGCACTGAGGAAGTTTCAGGAGTGTAGCTGGTGTTTCTTTCCCCTAGAAAAACAAACACCACCTATTAAAAAATAACCCACCATCCAACAAAACCAAACCCAAACCATCTTTGAAAGTGGTTTTGTGTTTTTTTAACCTAAAAAACTTGTGAACTCTTATTCCCTTTCTCAAGGAATACCTTTTTATTATCATTGCTTTTAGTCTCTTTACTGGAGTTTCTTGCGTGCAGTTGAGGACTGTATTTGTATAATTGAGGTGGACCCTCCTGTACATTAAAAGAACTTTTAACACTATTTTGAGTTGCATTACCTGTTTTATCCTCTGCCACTATTGATGTACATACAGTAAAAATTTCATAAAAGACGTTAAAAATAACAATTTCCCCTAGAAAAAAGAACAAAAACCAAAGGTCAATAGGTAGAAACTTTTGCCATGAACATATAAAAAATGGTTAGGAAAAAAAAGCATACTGCAAAGTTCAGTTTTCTGTAACATTTCTGTTAAAATTTTCAATTTATATCTCCTTTGATCTTTAAAATTACYGGTTCAGCAAAATTAACAGTTTTCTGAAAGGGAAATAGAAGAATCAGAACCCCTTGACCTTCTGCCTTATCATGCACAAAGCTGACAGTCATTGCTACTTCCTCCTCTGGAAACTTCAAAACAAGCTATAAAATTCACTTGAAAGAAGAAAGTTGCTATATGTACCACTATGGCCCCATAAGAACTGTGGCCTAGCAGCAGGTGTGCTGCTCCTGTATGAGGGAAGCAGTGCAAACAGGCAATGGTCCTTCTCCACACAAATTCTGGAAGAATTTGGTGCCTGCTCTTCACCTGGAATGGCATTCTTTGCAGGAGGTACAGAGGGAAGGCAGAAGGACATGGCAAGGATCACAAAGAAAAGAAAGCACAGCAGGAAACTAAGCCTTGCCTTCTTTATTTGTCAACAGCAGGCACACAGCTCTGTGCAAAACCAACAAAAATAAAGGATTCCCTCAAATTTTGGGGCACAGGAGCTGACASTTGCTCCAGTTCTCAAAATTTAGGAGTAAGTATTTACAACTCTACAGAGAAGCCCAGCCTGATAAAAGGCTTGTGTTTTATTCAATTCTCCTCTAAAACACTGTTTTTGTTTAGCCTGARATGAAATTTATTGCCTCAACTGCTTATTTAATGGCTTGTTAAAGTCACAGATGACTAAAACTAACTGCAGATTGGTAAATACACTAAATTTAAATGAGTCTGCATTCCTAGCTTTCCATTAGGTTAAGAAAAGTCTTGGAAACTGTTACCCAAAGGAATCCCAGATGAATTTGCAATCCCTTGGAGTTCTTCATTGAAAGGATAAGGCAGTGTGGCAGTCAGATGCGCCTGAAAGGAAAAGTTTTGTACAATATATGTTTAAATTAACACTTTTTTGTTATGTACAACAAATGTCAGCCCAACAGGTACTCTTTTCTCACAACTATTGAGTGTTTAATTTCTCTGCAGCCCATAGAACTTGAGGATGTTTGCAGAGTCCTTGGAAGACAAGTACATACTCAAGGAAAGTAAAAACTYTTACTTCTCAAAACACTGACGTGAGCAATGGATATCAGCAGAGTCTCTCTCAGCAGCAATAGACAGAACAGAATGAAGTAGGACTCATACATATCAAAAGCTCAGCTGTAATGGAGTTTGATGCCAGTGTTTATGGGCATGCCTAACTTTCACACATGGGTATGACAACCTTAAAAGCTGCCTTTGTGTTGACCTCACTCAGGCACAAAACAGGCTGCAATGAAAGATGGGAGAGAGATCTGGCCTTTTGCCATCCCTAACCCTACATTGCTTTCCCCTGTTCCATGCCAAAGCTTACTTAAAAATTAATTTGATTCTGATTAAAGGCGAGGCCTCGTCAAAGCTGTCCCTGTAATCAGACATTTATTACAGTTTTCAAAACCTGATTTTACTGTTTACAAGAAGTGGAACATGGCCAAGTGTTTTACTACAGTAACTAAGTAGTGTATTTGTCTAGTGTTACTAATTCAAATTTGAAAAGATCTTAGGAAAAATTAGAGAAGGAAGAGACACATGCATTTTTTGGTTGATGGTTTCAGAGCCATTCAGACAGGAAGGCAAAATCTCAGAATGACTCTTTAAAACAGCATTTTTGTTCTGTTCTGGAAGTGGAATTAAGAACTTGCAAATTAAGAACTTTGGCAATTCTTAATTGCCAGATTTAGAGGCATTCTAATTCTGTAGTCAGAGCACACACTAATAAAATAATTAAGCTGAAAATACTTACTATTTTGTGATCCACTATGTCAACAATTTTGCCACTGGGGAAGAAGGTATTTGCTATATCTTTGATATTCTGGACCACAGTCTTCAGCTAGAAAGAACRATGGCTTTTACTGAATAGAAGATCTTAAGCGTAAGAATTGCTAGAATACTAACAAAACTCCTTCACTGACTTTTCAAAAAAAAACACATTGTTGAGAAAAATACGTATTTAAATAAAGTTCTAAATGTCATATTCTTGGTGAGAAAAACACCCCTAACTCCCCACTAGAATCACTCTTCAAGCTTTATTAAAGTAACTTTGAGATTAGATCTGAGATGTCCCTCTATCAGAAATAACAAATTACAAGAAAATCATCCTCATCTTTTGCTCCTTGGATCACATTTTAATACTTTACACTCTTCAATCTTTCAAAATGTTAATTATAAGCACTTTGCTTAAGCCCTGATGTTACTGAACCCAAAAACACTTGAAAAATTTAAAGCACATGCTTTCCATTTGTGACATGTGAATGACTGCAAGTAGACTTCCACTCCTTGTGATCTAACTCCAAAGTACACAAGAGATAAAACTCCTCAGAATTTAAGGTGAAACCTGAAGCTTGCAATTGCCACTGGCTTAAATGAGACTTTTTAAAAAAATGTTAGCATGCAAGTAGAATTTGTCTGGCTTTCAGAGTGGAAAGGCTGAAGTCATCAGGAATATAGCAAAAAAGCCCTGGCATTGTTTAAGAAATTAAATATTACTGAACTGAATTTTCAGCAATCTTCACAACAGCTATTTTAAGTAATGTGAATAGGCTCAAATATTTAGAAGAATATTTGTGYTATGTAAACACCAGTGCTACAAACATGATTCCTGAAAAGGGCAGGAAGTTAATTTCCCCCCCTGCCATTTCATCATCTCATGCACTGTTTTGAGAGAAGTAGGGAGGCGCAGAGAAAGGATGCTGCCTCAGTTTCACTTCAGTTTACCAAAGCCGTTTCTTTGTTGTATTTCTCCCTCTTCATTCTGCACTACTTCATGACCAAGGAGAATGGACAAATGGAATGGCACACACTCGTCTATAGCACACTGGTTTTTTAGACCTCTACATCCCAAACACCAGTGCCTCTACACTTGATGCTGCTAGCTTAAGTGTTAAACAGAAAAAAAATACTCAAACAATTATTCTAGCCTAGAGCCATATTACAAAAGCCAACTAACTTTCAGATAGTTTTAGCACCTGTATTCATTTTAAAATTTTTCTTAAAATAAAAGGCTATGTGCTAGTTTTGTATCTGCTAAGCTTCAGAGCAAGCTCTGCATTYCGTACCTCTGTTTTTTTGTCACGAATCAAGTCATCCCACCTTTTGCTGGGAGGTAAAYCAAGATTTATGACGTATGTAGGTATATTCCCTTTGAACCTGAAAGATAAAACACCAGAGATCAAATTTAAAGAAGGATCTGAAAAAACATTTGACAAAATAGGTGCTTTCCACCCATAACCAGCATTTGGCAGATCTGCAACAGGCTAAAAGTTTCAAGAAAAAAAACTGTGTTTAGGTTTGCAAATCTCAAATTCTCTATAATTTGCTAGATAAATTGAATCAGATTACTTACGTTGGTCCTGAAGGAGGGTACATTTTACTCCTGCACTCTTCTCTATACTGTAAAAACAGTGAAACATGAAACATTACTGTTTAGCTTCTTTGTTAAAACACTTATTCTAGTAGACTTGGTTTTGTACTAAACCTTTAGGACTAATCAGTCAATTCAAAGTCTTGGGATTTTAGAAAGGGTGCAGAGGAATACARAAGAGGAGGGATCAGCAGCAACTTCCCCATGCTGCCTGACAGACCTTCAGACAACTTGTCTCATGTGTTCCAGGGCAAGCACAAGTGTATGATAAACATATAACCTTATTTTTACTCTGTGGTATAATGAACACTTCAAAAGCGTATCCTTTATACAAGCTGAGGAAGCTCAGATCTCAGCACGGACCAGTCTGCTCAGTTCATCCAATTCATAATCCCATTTTATAGTGCCACTCCTAATTATGTTTCGTGTTAAGCTGCACCGTGCAGCTGGGGCAGGGAAAGCATAAGGAACTTTGGGTAAATCCCTCAGCTGGCAGAATGAGCTATTACAGCACACCTCTGGATTCAGTGTGGAAGAGTGATGCTGAAGTGGTGCTAAACATTATGTGGGGTACAACTCAGGAGTGTAATAAAAAAATATACCTTCATTCCTCTGAGTGTGGCTAGTTACAAAGGAAAGTTGGAGAWTTACTTTAGGCCTACTCAAAGGGAATGCAAAGGTGCTATTCCACATCAATTACAAGAAACATGCATATAAATACATAATACACACCACAACTAGAATTATGTATTTTACTCAGTGAAATACAAGCAGATGCCTACTAGCCACCTGCACTTGTGCTTCAAACTAGTTG
This sequence comes from Malurus melanocephalus, assembly GCF_030028575.1. Lineage (NCBI taxonomy): Eukaryota > Metazoa > Chordata > Aves > Passeriformes > Maluridae > Malurus > Malurus melanocephalus. Next base: position 157,374 of record NW_026623795.1, on the reverse strand, counting down.
AGAGCAGGCCAGATTTGGTCCCTAAACTATGTGAGAAGTTCAATAAGCTCCTTAGAGCATATCTCACTAGGGAAAAGGAAAGGGATCTGTGCTGTTCTGGGAGACTGTAGAAAAGCTCCCCAAGCACAGGTGTTTGGGAGACAGAAACCAAAATATGGAGTGATCCTTCCACAACTTCCCCCCCATGCTTGATTTCCCATATTTATGAGGCTGTATTAATTAGATTACTAGTGTGTCCTTATAATGCATTCTGGTTCCACCAAACTGCGACATCTCCAGCACCTACGTAACTGGGACAAAGACGTTAACTAATGTCAGTGCTCTCTTTGGGCTAATCTCATTATCTACTTTTCATGCATTAATGCAGAAAAAATGTCTTATACAATGCCGCAGACTTTAAACAATAGCATGATTTGTTACAACTGGAAACAGCWGTTCTAAATTGGGATTGATTTCTGTGTGCTATAATGTTATCTCTATTGTTTYCAGTTGCTGGGAAAAAGGATGAGATGAATTTTGGTTTTCCAGCACATGAAATGAAGATACAGGACCAGCAGCTATGTGTTTCCTAGATTTCACTGCAGCGCAGTTACAGCCTTTGCACAGCTGGAACAAAAGGTCAAACACAAAAGGCCATTTAATTTTCAAAATGAGGAAGTGTCAAAACAAGGAGGATAGGAGGGATATCAGATGACTAATTAGGCAACAAAAGTCAGAGGGTTTTGTGCAAAGCCAGACAAATGCTTAACAGTATTGACACAACTGTCTTGTGAAATCTTGCATCCTGCAATATTAAAATCCATCAGAAAAAAAGTAACATTATATATACATCCTACTGCAATGGGTGCACAGATTTGGACCTTCAGGAAAARACCTCTCTCAAAGTATGTTTCCTGACACATAAAGCCTCTAACAAAAAAGTTAGCCAAAGTGCATGAGAATCCAGTTGCTCTGTCAGTATAGCCCATGCTCACAGAGGATACAGGTGCACCTGTGCAAAACTTACTGCAAAGGATTTTAAGCTAAAGGCGCTAAACGTTATGTCACTCCTGGCACTTTCCTGAGATTTTAATCCGCTATTTGCAGCTATTTTGATCTTCCCGGTGCTTTGCAACCTAAGCCACAGAAGAGGTAAGGAAAACAACCTTTAAAGGGAGTGAGAACAGAGAAAATGTTCCTTCCTTACTCATGGTATTTTTAGATTTCTCATCTGTCCATGTACAAAGCAAGGTAAAGAAGTCAGTAATTCCTAAAACAACCTGCACATCTCTCAAAACTGCTAGCATTGATTGAGATATCTGAAGCAATTAGAGATCATTAACTGTTTATTTAGGTTAACTATTATAGTGTGGAATCACAGAGTATCCTGAGTTGGAAGGGACCCGCAGGGATCAAGTCCTGGTCCTGCACAGGACAAGTCTGAGAGTCACACTGTGCCTGAGAGCATTGTCCAAATGCATCTTTTTCTGACAGGCAGTGCTCAACCACCCTCTGGGTGAAAAATCTTCCSCCAACATCCAATTTAAACCTCCCCTGACACAGCTTCAGGCCACTCCTTTGGGTTCTATTGTTGATCAGCAACAAGACACAGACACAGCTATCAGTGTCTGCCCTGCACTTCCCTTTCTGATGAGCTGCAGCCTGCAATGAGGTCTCCCCTCAGTCTGTTCAGTGAAAAACAAACCAAGTGATCTCAGCAGCTCCTTGTATGGCTTATCCCGGCACACAGGCAGCAACTKAAAAAGATGTCAAGACAATCAAAAAACCCGAAATGGGGTGTTTAGGTTTGTATTTTTTTCACAAAGTTTTCACAAACAACTAAAAAACCGTTGTATTTTGTAACCAGCTAAAGACTAACTGCAAAGCTTTCTGAGAAGGTAAAAAAAAGAGAAAACAACAGTAAAGAATTTTCTTTCAGCAGCAGAAAAACCATCAAGCACTTTTTACAAGCAGACTGAAATAAGTAGTTAGGAAGTTACTACTGTGGCCAGCATGGTCCTCCCCTCTGCACAGCCTTGACACTGGAAGAACAATACATGCTGTCCAAGAAAAGCAGGAACATCCTTCCAGCACGACAGAATCACCTCCAGTTTCCAATGAGCCAGAGGTGGTCCCCTAGAAAAGGCCATTGGAGGCTGGACCCAAACAGCAGGTTACCACTATAAATGTGCTTTTCAAAYACATATTGAACCCCCAAGAGGAATACAGCTATCCTTGAAAAGTGATTTAATGCTCCCCTTTTTTTTTGCTTTTCAAAATCTATCAGTAGGTTGCATATCTTGATTATCTTATATACTGCTGACTTTTAAATCTGGATGTATGTAATGACAGAAAAACAGACATGTGGCAGCACAGGATCAAAATACTAAAAGGAAGAAGACACAGTGAAGGAGAAATAGAACATGGTATGGGGAAAGATGGAAATAAAAAGTGGAAGTACCACAGATTTACATTTTGATTGACTGTATTAAAAAAAAAGTGGGACAGAAACCAAATAACTAGCAAACTGTTGGGATGAATTGGGCAAACTTGGAAAAAAATCGAATTGTAACAGTTATTATTGACTGCAGTAGAGAAAATAAATGCATGGTTTAGTGACTGCTGAGTAAATGTTTTGACACCTAGCCTGATTTCATGAATATGAAATAGACTGAATGTAGCTTGTCCAGTCTAAGGAATACCAGCGTTTTCTTTATTACCCTCAAAAATATTTTTGAGGTAGACCACCTCTGACTTTCCTCCTTAATACTCATATATTTTATATTTATCACCTTCCTATATAAAAATAAATAGAAAATAAATAGAAAATTACATAAAATACAATTCCATAGTTTAAGGACATTTCATTCAGTCTTTTCAGTCAATCTGTAACAGTCAACATCCTTTGGTGTAAGAACTCTGTGATCTAACACATTTTTCTCGCCACTCCTCTTCCCTGATGGGATGATGCCAATGCAACACTGTTGTGCTGCAGGAGTACTAATGCTTTCACAGAGGTTAAGAGCACTCTCACAGTACTGAAGAAATCATAACCAAGACAATTTAAATTGCTGTTTGGACAAGAAGGTCAGTTTGGTTGAACAGGCCTAAATGAAAGCTAAAGGGACTGACAGTCTGCACCACTGAGATGAAATTCAAGGCATTTATCTTCCATATTCTTTCTTAAGGAGATGAATCCAATCAGGTGCACTTAGGAAGACAACAATTCTTCAGCAAATGATGCATCCCTCCATCTCAAAGAAAAATAAAATATCCAAGGGTAATAGCAGGCAGCACAGCAGCACAACCTGCAGCCTGGACACAAGGCATACTGTGTAAGTGCAAAGATGTACTAAGTGCAATCAAATGCAAATCAAGCKCTAATGCTAATACTTTGCTGACAGCTGGCACTTTCTCCTATGACTCCACACTCCAGGATACCTTTAGTTAAAATTCTGAAGGTGTTTTAAGCTGGAGAGAGCTTACAGAATTGGGAAGCTATTCTTGGTGGGTAGGATGGGAGTGGAAGAAGAGCAGAGAGGGGAGAGAGCCCAATTCTGTGTAGAAAAGACACTAAGGAACATGGGCCATCCAGATGTCTCCAGACCTTTCCTGCAGCTCTCCCTTTTCACAAAACCCATACTAATTTTCCTGACATCAACATAATTGACTAGAAAAAGACTTCGAGTAAACACTAAAGAATAAACGAGGTAGTAYGTTCCCAAAATATTTAAATACAGATTGCAAAAAGTATTTTGATATACAGAAATATTTAAAAACTGTCCTATTCACAGAGGACGAGACGATTCAGGAACTGAAGACATGAAAGAGTGCTTCGCTGCTTCAGGAATAAAAAATAAAAATATACCAGGAAGTGAGAGCAGCCCGGGAGATGGAAGCCAGCCTGCTCCAAATGACTACCCCGCCCTCCTAGCTTCCCAATTCCACCATAAGTTAAATATTTCATTTCTTCAGTTAAAAATAAAAAAAAAAAAAACAAAAAAACCTCAAACAGCGAAAAGAGCAAGAAACAACACCCCAAGCCCACTTTCTCTACTCTCCTTCCGTGGAGTGCACTACAGCAAATACACTCAGCAGATTCAGAAGCGCGCACTTCCAGCAAGCCCCTCCGAACTTTCCTTCTGCAAGTCGCTGCTGTGGTGTAACAGGGCAGCGCCGACATTGCAGACGCACACGAAACCGAGCGCAGGAGTGAGCAAGGACTTGTGAAACACCGCCGCGGCAGAGCCCCTCCCGCTCGCCCCGGGAGCCATGTCCCAGCCAGGGAGACCTTGGGTGCAGCGAGGCGCTGCCGCTCATCCACACGCGTGGGCTCCCGGGCTCGCCCGGCCTCCCGCGCCGGGAAGGGCGGCGGCGGCCGCGTCCCCCCCGCCAGACCYGGGGCCATCGCTCCCGCCGGCCCTGCCCGTTCCCCGCCAGGCTCACCGGGTCCGTCGCCCAGGCGGGCTGCACCATCACGAGCAGCGCCAGCAGCGCCCGGCCCCAGCCCGCCATGCTCCTGCCCGGCTCCGCTCGGGGCTTCCCGGAGCGCCGCACACACGGCAGCGCCCCGCCCGCCGGGGGAGGGAGCGCCGCACCGCACCGCCTCTGCCCGCCCGCCTCGGGAGCTACCGTGCGGCACGGCCCTTCGCTCTACCCGCGCATCCACGGAAGGGAAGAGGCAAATAAAATCGCCTCTCTTTGGCAACGCTGASAGAAAACCCGTGATACCAGTTTTCACTTCAGCAGTACTGGGATTTTTAATTGCTCTGTGTCCTGGGGAGATTTTAGGCTGGCTGTGTGGTAATGAAGGATGCCAGGCAGGCGCGTTCTTGAGGAAGGATTTTTYTCCATCTTGGGGCTTAGGAGTGCGGGAAACGGGCAACGGGGGAGACAAGACTAATGAGAAACACAGGGCATGAGATGCATCCGTCTATAACCCTGCCTTCTACTTATTATTTAAAKAGTGTCTATTTAATAGAATCGTAGAAATGTTCGAGTTGGAAGGGACCTTAATGATCATCTAGTTCCAAGCCCTCTGCTATGGGTAGGGCCACCTTCCACCAGTCCAGGTTGTTRTACTACAAGTACAAACCAGCAGCCAAATGAGGTGTGATACGTATGTGTGTCAAGGTGCTTATGAGGCCTATTAAATAAAAAGTTTCTATAGCCTTTTTATACATTATCAATATAAGAATGTAATAACTTTTTAYATATTATTAAAATACAATGTAATCACTTTMAATATATTATCAGTGATAGCCTTTTATATATTGCTATAAGCTTTTTAATAGWRKATTAGCAACATATAGTATACCAGCTGCACGTAATCTAACCAGCTGGACTAGTACATAGACAGGTGAAATCACCAAGWGGCATAAATCAGAAAAGTTCTGAAGAAAGTRSACAGGTAGRTRCTATRACAAGGAAGAGTAGAGAGCACTAATGAGAACTTGGCAGAGGCACGGGACAATCAGCAAAATAATTGGAAATGAAGAGTCGGAGGACTAGAAAAAAACCCATGAATGTCACAACTGCGCATGCGCTGAAGACAAAGGTTAAAAGTCCACCATGATGAAGAGGATGGTATCTCATTAGAGAGAGACCCCCGCGACCACTGAATTGAGGTTGACACATGTGCACTTGTAAAACTATGGTATCATGTATTTCCATGCCCATGTATAGTGGTGGGTGTATGGTGGGTATATGGGGGGCAGTGACAATGTTTATGTTACACCATGCTTACTATATAAATATGTGCTAATTTAAAACAAAGGCAGGTGGATTAGGAGGAGAAATCCCCCTCACCTGCAGCACTACACCAGCGATGTAATAAACAAATACCTGCTCTACAGACACCAGTCTATGGGGTTTTGTTTCTAGGCCTTTTTCAGGCATCAGGTGMATACTGTCATTTTGGTATGAACATTATCATTTTAATGTGAACAAATGAATGTTTAATGACTGTGTATGTCAGCAACAGTTGGTGGAAACACCACAAAAAAGTACTCAAAACCTTCCAGGAGGCCTATGTTTTAGCTTGTCTCATGTGCTCTCTGCAGCGCCTAAGATAGGTCACGTGTTTTTAGGCACAAAGAAAACAAATGATGCACTCTTTAACATCGTGACTTAATTGCCTATGCAATGTACTCTCTTTACAAAACAAAGCGGGGGTGGCAAGAAGGGAAGTCCTTGGCAGAAGTTTGATTGGAAAGCTGCATGAACTGCAGAAATAGAGAAACAGAAAAGGATAAAAAATGTATTGTTATGTGGAAAAGCCTTGGATGGAGGGCATGTAACAGTGTAGGAAGGAGCCAGCTCAAAGCAGAATCTGGGAATTGCATGGAGCTTTAGAGATCAAAGTGGAAAACCATTAAGCACTGGTGCAAGAAGATACAGAACCAATCTGTGGATTTAGAAACTGAGGAAAATTACAGTGCAGCAAGATAAACCTCAGTGCAGCAGGAGATTTTCATGGGAGCGTTCTTTAAAAACAGGAAATCAGGCAGTTTCTATAGCGGCTGAAAAATACTTTCAGTTGAAAACAAATACATGTAAGACAATAATCCTGTGTTTACTTCCAGATACCTGAATAGATTATGTGCTACAGTAAGAAAGAGTCTGATTAAGTTGGTCCTGTTATTTTCTGAACATCTGCAACCTCTTTCGTGCATCTTTTGCATCTGCAGCAGACAGTTTCTAGGGACTTTGCTATCCTTGTCTAGATKCTTTACCATCTTCTGTACATTTTTAACAGAAAATAAAGTGACTTGGGAAAATAGAAAACTTGTTCTGAATGCACTGAAGACAAAATGATGCCATTTTCATATTACATAGCATATTTTTTTGAAGCCTCTGTGCTTCTGGTTTAGTATTTCCATTGGTAAACAAATTCTCAGTTTAAGAGTTATCTTCCAGAACCAGTCACCTTCTCTGACTGGCTATTCTGCTATGTTCCTATCAGAATGCCTTGCCTTCATGGTCCACACCAGTATCTTAGCCCTCCACTTCATTGTCTAGGTTTCTTCTGTCAGTTTTCAAAAAACTTCTAAATCAGAAGAAAGCTTCTTAAGATGTAGTTAACTCACAGACCGTACTGACAGTTTTTGTCACTGATACTTAGCACTTAGGTCCACACTTCTGCTTTCTCATACTCATCCATCCAGAACTGTACCACCACACTTTCTCCATACATAGGGGCTGCACATATTACTTCCCCCTTTCCTCTGTTTCAGTTCAGTTAAAGCTCYTTGTGCTAACACTAATGTTGATGCCTAAATCCAGTTTACCTAAAACAGAGGCTTGACAAAAGTTGTATTTATTGAAGGGCTTTCAAGTACATTCAGGGCAGTCACAACCCACCCAGGGGCTACACCCAAAATGGACACTCAGTCATAGGTTTTTCATGCTTTYTAAGTTTTGTCCATTTGCACATCAGGGGTTAATTCTCCAATTACAGTTTCAGGTAATGAAGTAATTTACTCCAAGTTTGTTCCCCCCRATTCACTGTTGTTTCYATATATTGGGGCCTGAGACAGTAAAGTGTCCTTGAGTTTTGGGCCAAGAGACGAATTGTTTTGTCTAAAAATGGGAGAACACTGTACACTAAAAAAATTACAAGAGTATAGACACACAAAAAATACAGAAGCTAAAATCCTAAGGCATTGATGCCAGGATGTATCTTCAAGATGACATCATGAATACCTCCATGGGGAAAATACACAAATGGACTCCTTATAGCAACAGTTAAATACACACACTGATCTTCACTGTTTTGTTAGACCTTTGATTYCATTTTCTTGGGACCAAAGTTCCAGTGAATTCCGCAGACCCTAGTTCCTGTGCTATCTCACTGTAAGAGACCGTACAGAAGTCCCTTGACTTATTCTGGCCCACAGCCTGCTCCTTGCAGTGGTGTCTCTTTCTCAGTGTTTYTGGAGATGTTTTGGCAGCAGACCACTTCCAGGTCTGTGATGTTGCAATGGTTGAATATAATTTACTTGTATTTCTGGGGTGGGGCATGTAGCGTGGTACCTACGACAAAAACTAGTTAGTGAGCCCTAATCCCCAATCCTAGACCAAACTAAGGAGCTCTGGAGAAAAATTAAAACTTTTTTCTTCCTCTCTTCAATAGCACATCTTACAGCTATGCTGTATTTTTATCCAAGAATTCCTCAGACTCTGGCCAGGAAAATTTGCAAACAATCATCTGTTTATTTCTAGATTTTGTCCTAAAGGCAACTAAAAGTCAGGGAACTCTCTCTCTGGCCTAAATCAGTGTACAGTCTCCCAGGGCCTAAGTTATATGGCAAATAGCTTGCCATTGTGAATTGATATACCTTTAATTTTTCTTGGAGTAATTCCCTTAACACAAGCCAAATATTCACAAGTGATACAGTTAATAAGATTTTACAACTGAGTTAGTAATAGATGAGAGAATTTTAATACAATTCAGAAGATACTTAAAAAAATGCCTTAAATAAAAAACAATTATAAAATATTTTACTCATTTTCAATTTAACCCTGCCATCAAAGATGCAGAAGAAAACGGACCAGCTGGATGTCACTTGCAGTATCTATCTGCTTTCACTTTAGCTCTCCTGTATGGAAAGAGTGAATGAAACAAGATTTAGATTAAGGCCAAATACAATTACACTTGGGTGTTTTATCTGCCTCAAAGTGTCTTACATACATTGAAAACAGTTTTTTTTAAGACTTTACTTCAAAGCACATCTAAAGGCCTAACAAAACTTTGGATTTGTTAATTAACTTTGTTTTGCTAAGGAGATAAAACTGCTATGTCTAAAGTTAACCTTGTCTGTCCCTTCAAATCATGATTGCATTGTGTCTCCTCTGAGGAATAGAATTCAGATTCAGTGTGATCTGAAGCYGACCACCTGTGAGAGCCCAGGAGTGCTCTCACATCACTCACAGTTATCAAAAACAGTCTTCTGCATTCACCCACTGAATTAATGTAAATATTTATACTATATACTTACATAAAAGGCTTTAAAAATTCAAGACTATTTCTTTAGTCTCAGCTCAGAGGAAAAAAAATAGCCCACTAGAAAACATGAAGACTGTCCTTAACACTATTATTCTTTAAAATGCGATTTTTGCCTCTCCAAAACATTCTGGTGCCATAGGTAGTGAAAAATGTTAAAAAATAGCTTAATCTTTATGACAACAAAAAATTAAACTCCGAACAAGTCTGCACTAAACAAACTGAACAACCTAGTTAAAGATTTCCAAAAGAATTAATTTACAGGTAAATTCAAACCTGCAAACATCAGCTAAGTAAGTGAAAATCCAGATTGTTAGAAAAAAAAAAATGGCAGCAGCCCCCAGGATTCAGGCATAACACTCACCAGCAGAAAAATGCTCAGTAACCTATCCCCCTGAAATCTAGCCCTCTTCTGTACCCAGRTTTACTGTAATTCCATCTCCCAGTAGTTTTTTAATCAATACATTACTTCTTGTACTTTGAAGTACCTGTCAAGTAGCATTTCATGAAAAGTGCCTTCTTTCCTTGCTTTTCTAAGGGCTTTTGTATCTTCTTTGCTTATTTTAAGCTTTTTGTCTTGAAAACTTTGGAATTTCTTCCTGTAAGGGGGAAGAATAAAAAGTAAAGAACTGAAACTTMTTTAAAAATTTGTTTTTCATACAACATGTGATAAGAATCTTAGCTTCTGTTAAAACAGCTAACTGACCTAGTAAAATCCAGCAAACCATCCCAGTACCAATGCTGCACTAAGATTTCTGTAGGTGAAAACTATTCAGATTGTTTTGGAAGTCTAAATAAGAATGAGCTCCTATGTGACTAGATTGAAGTGGTTACAAATTCTAAAGAGCCCCTTCTTCAACTACTAGCACAAGAAATCAGGCAGCAAAAATGTATTGAATGTAGTTGCAAAGTGCTGACAGTAGGGAAGCTGCAGGAGTTTTCTCTGTGAGAAATGGCCAGGGGCTGCCCTGTGCTGGACAGAGCTGGCTCTCAACACAYGCACTACAGGACACAGCCAAATCCATCAGCAAAGCTGGTGGCACATCTATGAAAACATATTTTAAAAGGGAAAATGCCACACAGGCACAGAAGAAGGGAAGAACCCAAAAATATAAAATGGCAGTGTGAACATMGAGTACAGAGAAGGTGAGGAAGGAGACGCTTCAGGCATTGCGAGCAGATATCCAGCCTGTGAATAAGACCATACCAGAACAGGGAAAAAGTGGGAAAAGAAAGAAGTGGCTAAAAGAAACAACAATGCATTGAGCCATAGCCCATCCTGCCTGGAGGAGCAGAGAGGAGTCTGGAGTGAAGCAAAGCTGGGGAGATGGGATAAGCAAACTCGGTGTTTTTAATTTTTGTCTCTCAGTACTCAAATCCATTTACAGGCAATAAACTTAACTAATTTTTCACAGTTAACCCTGGCACAGAATCTGGTACAGAATCTCTCTTTTATCTCAATCCATGAGCTTTCTCATCCTGTTTCCTTCCCTTATCCTGCTGAGGAAAAGTGAGTGGAAGGCTGGGTGGGAGTCTGGCCCTTCCACCAAAGATGGCCCCAATCAGAAGTGAGAAAAGGTACTTGAGTCTGTTACCAGCTCTAAAGTACGTACACATAATTGATTTCACACTGTTTAACGTTTCCTTTGTCTTCTTGTGGAACTTCATCTTTCTTCTTAGCTTCTCTTTCAGCACAAGTACGAATCTAATAATTGAAAGAACAAAGAAAAAACATCCAAAACACAAAGGAAAACTGTATTTTAAAAACTGTAAGTTACAGGTTAAAGATGGCTACATATCCTCCATAACAGAGTTAGTGACAGTGACTTTTCAAGTTCACAATTTTCAAATTAATCGTTAGCCAGAGACAACTGCAATAAAAGTAAGACCTGCCTGAAATATGGGAAATGTTAAGTGTAATCCTTGATACTACAGTAAGACATTATTGCCTTAATCTCAAAGGAGCACTATTCCAGTTCTTAAGTTTGGCAGGGACAATTCAGAGATTGACTTCAAAATATTATTAGTTAGACAACTATTTGGAGAGACATATGTATTTTCCATGTTCAAATAAAGTCAATAGTCTTTTTTGACTCACTTAAGAGATCTCCCCTTCTGCATCATTCTGGTAAACCCTTCTCTATCCCTGATTGGGTCATAATTCCTCTCCTGTACCAAGCTGTTCAGAACTACCTGGAAGATCACAAAAACACTTTTGTCCTCCTGAGTGGTAAAACACCTTCCTATATCTACAGGAAGTACTAAGAATTTATGCATCTCTTAAACTCATTTGCCTTTCTTGTGGCCAGATCAGCTTATAGGAAGTATTTATAACTGTATTAACAGGAAATCATAGCACACAGACACCTGCATGTTTGAGTATACCTGCCAATCCTGTATTAATTGTAGAAGTTACAGATTACCTTTATCATTTCTTCTTCCCCTGCAGTTTTGCTTTTGGCTTCTATGTCCCCCTCTTCATTACATCTAATAAAACGGCTGTTTGCTGCTAGTAATGCCATTTTCCTCTGCAGAAACAATATCATACATTATGTATAATGAGTTTATAAATAATCCTTGATTTACTACATTCATCCTGTACAACAGAGAAGCAAAAGTCTCTGTAAACGTGTTTAATTCTTTTATGTATGGATACTTAAATAGCTAGCCAGCAGACTTCCTGGCTCCTTCATTTTCAAGATGCTTAYAGCTGCCAAAATGCAGTATTGGAAGTATTTTAAAAACTTCCAATTACAGTAAATGCATTGCAGTTGGAAAAGTGTAAGTTACAATACGAAAGGGATTGCAAAAGGCTTTTACTTCATAGACAAAAACCATCAACATAGATTAACTCAAAATACAAACACTAGCAACATCAAATAAATTAGTCCAAACAGCTTACATCTTGGAAGACAGGTTCCCATTGCTCTCTTGATCCTATTGCATCGGAACGTCCAACAACAAGTCCGTCTGAATTTATACCAAGATATTTGCCATAACCAGACTTGAGAGCAATCCTCAAAGAGAAAATGCAGGAAAACAGCGAAGGGTGTTTTTAATTCACACAATTGGCAATATCCAACACATCACAAACACATTTATTAGTAGACAATGTATTTGAAGAGAGTCTTAAAAGGCCATCTCACAAAATGCAAAGATAACAAGTACCAAAACTTGAAACATTACAGTAATTACCTTGTATCAGATAACTTTACTGCTGTAAACTGTTCAGGAGGACTAGGACCTTCATCATCTGAGGAATGAATTTTCCATTATTCAAATATCAAGTATAAATGTAAAATATTTAATAATATTATTAAATAGTATTTATTAATACAGCAGTATTAAGAAGAATTAAACATTGACCAGTGCTAATTACTATTGAATGTATTTATTTCTTTAAAAATTCCTTTTTGAGCATTCACTTTTAATAAAGCAATGCAAGTGCTGATTTATGTTCATATATTTAGAGTGCTTAAAATAAGATACAAAACAAAGATGATCCTTGTGTGAAGAAATTTATAATTGAGAATGTTTTGTAATTCTGGTGGCTTTGAAAACCTTAATCTCCTTATAATGTGACTTCTTCCATGAAAAAATGCATTCAGCTCTGGTAACTCAACTCAGTATCCTGAAAACTGCTAGCTTCTCCATCCCTCAAAATTAAAAAGAGAGAATATGGCCATTGTTGCTTTGGTATCACGCTGGAGATGAATCACACACCACTGTCAGGATTCTGGAACAGTCTGTGCTTGGAGTCAGGGCTCTCAAATTCAAACTAATTATCCCAGCATATTAGCAGTCCTCTTGTACAGTGGCAAAACAATTATATTAAGGATGCAGCAATAAGCATTAAAACTCATCTACCATGAGTTTCACTCTTCAAGTGACACCATAAACATTTTATAGGATTTAATAAAAATTATACTGCTTTTTAGCCAGCAGGTGATATGGCCTTAAACAGGTAATCATCTCCAATGCAGTTCAATTTAYTGCATACATAAGCCAGCGTGAAACCAGATGGGTGAAACTGAATGGAAGTCACTAGGTTTAAGTCATCTGCAAGCTTCAGCTAGATGGCATTATAACCGGTTTTAGCTGTAACACTGCTTGCCTTGAAGTGATGCTAGTYCTATGCTTTTAGGTATTTCTTTATTAAAACTGCTTATTTTCATATTTTCTGGAACAAACCTTTATGTGGTGCTCCAAGTGTAAACAARCCATTGTCGAGGGCATGGATGTAAGCTCCTTTATCCATTTCTATAGCTATAGTTCCTGTAATTTCACCAAAATTRCTGACAGCCCACCAGTTTCCTGTAATACAAAACCGTGATTGTTTATTAACAGAGTAACCACAACTTCTGATTACAAAGCTCAAGAGATTACATTTCCACATCGCCTCTGAAATTTAAAAGCCTAAAGATAAAACTGCTATTGCTATCCCACAATCTTGGTGCATTATTTTATAGTCCAGAGCCAATTTAATGGTGTTGCTGCTGCTGCTTTGGGAGGTCCTGCTCTTCTACCTGCTGTCACCCCTAGCTACAAGCTCCTGTGCTTCATCCCTTCTTCATGTTAGTCCATAAAGCAACTTGATTTATTCAGCTGATGCAGCGAAGATATACCCTGCAAGGAAAGAACTTTTTCCCTCTGGATCAGTCTCCTGCAGTTTTGGGGTCATATCCAATTATTAGGTTCTCCAGCACAACACAGAGACACTATTTGATCTTCCTGTTAAGTGACTATATGCGACCTGTAATCCTGAGACCTCAGCTGTTCAAACCGATCTGGGTTTGAACTTTTGGGTCCTACAGAATTCCACTAAAGTTATTAGGTAGCCCTTCCCATGTGCACAACTTAAATTATGACTTTTACATTTTTTGAACAGTAAAATTTTCTCCTTGTATACTGTCTTACAAATATTTCCTATCTGGTTAAGATAGTAACACTTAAAAAAAAATACTGTTAATAATCTGAATCAATCCCATTAGTGCCACAAGTTCCATTTGGGATCTAGGGAGATCCCAACATACAAAAAACATGTTATACACTCTACAGGGGTGGCTCTTGCTTTACGAAGTCCTATAACATCTTCAGCTTCTACAATATCCCCAACAGCTTTCAGATTGTCACGTAACTCCTGGAAAGCAGCTCACCAACAATATCGAKCTGCTCTGCCGCATCCTCTTCTCTTTTCCTTTTCTTCTCCTTGTGCTTTTTCTTGCTRGAAGGGGAGATGCAAAGATATGAGAAGGAGCCGCCGACGCGGCTCTGSCACCGCGCTCTCTCCCTCTCGCACGCTTCACGGCCGGGCCCTGCGGGAGCGATCAGTGACCCGGCCGGAGCCAGGGGCTGCTGCCCGACCCGCTGCCCCGCCGGAGGGACAGCCCAGCCCAGCCCGGCCTGACCCGCTGCCCCGCCGGAGGGACAGCCCAGCCCAGCCCAGCCCGGCCTGACCCGCTGCCCCGCCGGAGGGACAGGACAGCACAGCACAGCACAGCACAGCACAGCCCAGCCCGGCCTGACCCGCTGCCCCGCCGGAGGGACAGCCCAGCCCAGCCCAGCCCAGCCCAGCCCGGCCCGGCCCGGCCTCCTGCACCAGCCCCGGCACGGTGCGCGGCCCCAGCGGCTGCCACAGCGCCGGGTAAGGGTGGCGCGACGGGCAGCCCGCTCCTCACCTCTTCTGTTTCGACCCTTTGAGGACGAGCTTGGTGGATTTGACGCAGGAATACTCCGCCATGCCGGGGGGCGGAAGGGCGGGTGTACGGAGCCGGCTCCGCCCCTCGGCCCGGAGGAAGCGGTGAAGCCGCGGCCCTTCCTCCGCCCGGCTGTGGGCGGTGCCGGAGGCGGCGTGCTTCAGACCTCGCTCGTGGAGGGTGCTGGGCGCGGAGTTTGAGAGGGAAAATAATGCAAAGAGATTTTAAAGTTGCATTTAAGGAGTCTGTCCCTCAACACATTCGCCTTCTAAGTCTATCTTAGCTTCTTCTGCAGCCTCTGTGTGTGACCACATTCCATGGACATCAGGAGAGCCCTCGGATGTGGGGGCTGCAAKGCCAAGGGGCAGCAGGCCTTGCCTCTGGCGGAGCTACACAGGCACCGGACACTGRATGTGCTGGTGAAGGAGTAAAAGCTTTGATACATGTGGTTTATATCAAAGTGACAAGGTACTTGTGAGGCCTATTAATTGAAAACATTCTATAGGCTTTTTATATGTTACCAATATAAGAATGTAATAACATTTACATATTATTAAAATACAACGTAATCACTTTCAATATATTATCAGTGATAGTCTTTTTATATATTGTTATAAGTTTTTTAATAGAGTATTAGCAACATATAGTATACCAGCTGCACGTAATCTAACCAGCTGGATTAGTAGATAGATATGTGAAATCACCAAGAGGCATAAATCAGAAAAGTTCTGAAGAAAGTAGACAGGTAGATGCTATAACAAGGAAGAGTAGAGAGCACTAATGAGAACTTGGCAGAGGCACGGGACAATCAGCAAAATAATTGGAAATGAAGAGTCGGAGGACTAGAAAAAAACCCATGAATGTCACAACTGCGCATGCGCTGAAGACAAAGGTTAAAAGTCCACCATGATGAAGAGGATGGTCTCTCATTAGAGAGAGACCCCCGCGACCACCGAATTGAGGTTGACACATGTGCACTTGTAAAACTATGGTATCATGTATCTCCTGCCCATGTATAGTGGTGGGTGTATGGTGGGCATATGGGGGGCAGTAACAATGGCAATGTTACACCATGCTTACTGGATAAATATGTGCCAATTTGAAGCAAAGGCAGGTGGGTTAGGAGGAGAAATCCCCCTCACCTCCAACACTGCAATAAACAAAGACCTCCACAGACACCAGTCTATGGAGTTTTATTTCCAAGCCTTTTTTGGGCATCAGCTTCAAGGGACGCCCAACGCCAGTTGGGGAMATACAGCTCATAAATTAGCCAAGTGTGCCAAGCTAGGGGTGAAGTTTATGACTTTTTTTTTCCGATCCTGCTAGCCACTTGGTATTCCACAGAATACAATCTACCTCAGGCTTTCTCCTAGGTATATAATGACCTTTTTTCCTGTTAACTTACCACCTTCTCAACAGGTACCAATATTCTTTACTTGGGGAACAGACTTACCAGCACCGGTGTGATTAGAATCCCAGTTAAAGCAGTAATTTGTGTTTAACCTTCCAAAGTGTTGTTTCTACTTCACACTCATTGGAGGGGCTTTGTACCCAAAATGCTGCCAGTTTATTATATTAGCTGGCCAAATGAAAAAAACTATCCCTATCAAGGCTTGGTRTACATGTCTTGTGTACATTTACGGAGATGCTTGCACTGGATTGCTTCTTTTTGATTTCCAAGTTAATTTCCTGTCTATGTTTGCAGGTTTTCAGCACCTCAGAGTAAGGAATGAGAGTCTTAACCATAATTGCATCAAGGCTTTTAAAGTCATTAGAAACATGGCCAGTTGATAAAGCTTGGCGTGTGTAATGTCCCAATGAATGACCCTGGAATTAGTTGATGACTGCAAGTGTCTTCCATAGATACTTTGATTGGATCCAGAGCTCTGCCTGTTCTACCAAAATGCTTTGCATTTCTCTCTGTGTGCCTAAGATGATACTACCTTGTATTTTTATTTGTGAAGCTGGAAGATTTACTCTTGCCATGTGAAATGAAAGCAACAGGGATARCATCCAGAGTGACTTGAAGCTTGAGAGGTGGGCATGTATGAACCTCATTAAGGTCAAGAAGGCCTATAAGCAGATACTTTAGTAAAAGGAATGAAAAAAGGAGAGACCAATTACATTGGAGTTAGAAAAAAGCATAGAGGAGATGAGTGAAGCAGGAGCAATGTCTGTCAGCCACCCTAGAATGCTAACTTGCCCTTCAGTGGTTATTTTAGGGTTTTGAATTCTTTTCAGGCTTTGATTCTGTAGAGAGCAAACCTGCAGGAGTTCTTTTTGTGGTATTAACTAAAACTTTACAACTTTATTTATAATAGGTACTTATTTTTTGACTGCTTAATGGTGCAACCTTAGTATTTGTGGGATATTTGTACATTTTTTTCATGTGGGCCCGTGTTCACTGATAGACCATGACCAGCTCTTCAGCGCTTGATAATACACAAACATCTGCCTGAGAGGTCAGAAGAGAGAGGAAAAGGTAAGAATGAAAAGCATTTATAAGAGATGTAATAAAGTTATTAAGAATTTAAAGTTATTAAGAATTATCTAAGATTTTTTTAACTTTAAAAAAGCAGGAGCAATAAAGCAGTTTATATTTTAAAATACATATATTTTTATCATATGATAGAGGTGCATTTTGCTACTTGTCCACTAGATGCTGCTATAGCCACAAAAATGCCGATTAAGACGTTTTGGGGGGGAAAACCGAGATAGTTTTATTTTCATTACAGATGACCCTTACATAATTGTGATGATGGAAGGAATTACACATGTGCTTATATTTTGTATAGGGAGTAGTCCCGGTGAGTTCAGTTAAGCAGTTCATTCAGTATAAAGTTGATAATGGTTGCAATTTTTCTTGGGATGGGGCTATAGCAATTATGTTTGCTATTTTCTTAATGTGCTGTTTTGTTTCCCTTCTGTTTCATGAAGAGAAAGCAGGAAAAACAGAATGACAGAGAGAATAAATTTCTTATAATAATAGAAATACAATTTTTTTCCAGGCTCCCATAATGTAAGATATATTTTCTTGTTAATGAGTATAATTTTATTTAAAATTCACATATTTTAAGTTTCTTCTTAAATTTAATAATACCAGCCACAAATAGTTATCACTACAGTGTATGCAGAAGATAGTAAAACCTTTTCCTGCAGGGCAAAGTAATGAAATCGATCTGAAAACTGTATCTAAAGTGGTATCACTTTAGAAAAGCTATTTAGACTCTAATTTGCCAGTTAGCATTTCTGAAATTAAAACATTTCCAATATGTCTGGGCTGTGGTTGTTTAAAAAAAATATCACAGTTCATTTTCTTTATGGCACTGGAAATAAATGGAGCCTTTGTGTTTGCAATTGTAGAAAACAAATCACTTTTTTTAATGACTGGATTTTCCTGCCAGCTTGGAATTTGCCGCATGTGCATTTTATTTTGAATGCCTAAAGAGTGAAATCATTTGCCGTCTTTCATGCAGATGGGGCAGATTGGCTGAGGTGTCATTTGCAAAATGTGCTCTTTCATCATTCAAGTTTGAAGGGGATCATTAAAAGCAGTGTTTCCCATAGACACTCAGGACTGRTGGAAGTAAAGGGCTGAGATTGAGCATCCATGGATGTAGTCTGCTGTTGTAAGAGCCTGGACCCAAACTTGGGTGCTTTGGCGTTTTCTTCCATCATGTTTAGTTATGCTAGGAAATATTAAAATACCTCCCTAAACCAGAGAAACTTGAATTAGCTCTCTTGATAGCCAAGTTGACAGATTATATATGTTTTTTTTTTCCTTTTGTTTGTAAGTGTGGGCCTCTTGTGAAATATCAAAGCTCTTGACTGATGGTACAGCCAAGATCGATACAGTTTTGTTTACTCATTTGCAGGAGGAGTGAAATCTGATGTGAGCTAGAATCGGAGCAACTATATTTTAATTTTTCCCCAGTGGGACAAAGTACATACTCTGGAATGTTGTGGTGGTTTGTTGTAATGCTCAGCAGCATTTGTGTCAGAGTGTTGAAGCATCCCCAGGACATGATGGTGCATACCATGGTGGCATGACAGATGTAAATAAAAAGCCAATTGGATTCTTAGCATTTTTAATACTGCATGCTGAAATGGTTTTATTATAACTGCCAAGTTTTAAATGTGACCAGAAATTACCTTTTTTTTTTTTTTTTTTTTAAATGACAAATGTTGGTGTTAGGTTTTTAGCACAATTAGATACTCTCAAAATTGCATTTATGCTACTCCGCTTATGGCTTAGTACCTAAAATATTTGGAAAATGGAAGGGTTTCAGAACCCAATCCACAGCATGCCTGGTACAGAAACCCTGTGTTGGTTTTGGCTTCTCAACTTCTTCTGCTTTGCCTGATCATTCCCTCACTTTCCTCTGCTGTCACTCTCTCAAATTTTGTAGTGAAGTTCTTATAACTGGCCAGACCTCCTCAATATCTGCTTCTCCAGACACTGAGATCCTGCTCTACAGTTTGGCAATGAGCACTCACTAAAATCCCTTTCTGCTGGACACTGTAGGAATGCAAAAGAAATGAAAAGGTAACTGCAGATATATGGTGATTTCATGCAGATGCCTGCACTGTAGGGTGTTTACTTGAACTCAGACCTCCTGGTTTCTGCTTGCCATCCCAAATGCTTTAGCATGTGTACTTCTTCCAATTCTGTTATTCTTTTCTAATTGCTCTTAATTTTATTCTGATGTACTAAGGAAAATTTTTATGTACTTATGAACACTTTTGTCTCTCTGTCTATTAGGCTCTGTTTCTTTATCAATATTTTTTTAAACCGCCCAGTTTTGTTCCTTTTTAACAGGCACAATCCCAACAATGATGAAATCTTGTGTTTTCTGAAACTATTGTTAGGTAAATAGGAAAATGACCTGTAACTTCCCTGGCGAAGGGAAGGGTTGCAATATGAATTACCATCTTTGTAGAGATGGGAGGGAACACTCATGCAGAAATAAGTCTATGAGAAAAACTCCTAGTAAATCTAGGGCACTAAGGAGTGAAAATTCAAACTGCATTGCTTCCAGTGCTTAAAAAAGCAACCTATTGCTCTGTACTGTAATTTCAGTTTTTATGGGATGGAAATTTGATTCTCTAAGTTGAACGTATGATTTTTGACATTTCCTGACAAATAGCTGGTGTGTTAGATGCAAATGTGGCTGAAAACTCCTTTCRTTATTCACTGATACTGTGTGGAAAATACAGACTCAAATACAGACTATAAATTAAACATGACAGAATTTTTTATGGCAAGTTACCTGCTTTGTGCATGTGTCATATGCAGACTTTTCCCTCTCTGGGACCCCTTTTTCTTGTCTCCAGTGAGCTTTGTTTCCCTTACTATATGGGACTGAGTTTGTATCTCATTAGGAAAGCCACAGAATCCATGGGGAAAGATTTTCTATTTCATGTTTATGTAACACTGTTGTGGTTGTTCTTTGTTATCCTATAATCAAGTTTAATTTAAATACAATTTCTAACTAGTGCTTTTTTTTCCTATTTGTGTGTTTCAAAAATGGTTTCTTCCTTTTTGTACTTCGTATGTGATTTAATAGGAAATAAACAGGTAGTTGTGACTGGTCTGGAAGGTTGTACTCACCTTCACAGCATTTCTTTTGAGAAGGGACTCGTCAAGGGTAACCCCCCCACCCCGACCCCACAATAATATATGGCTTCCTTTTGGGCTATATATTTTTCTTGCACTGTTTCCTCTGAGACTTCATGGGTGTCTTTTATAATTTCAATGGAGATAGGGGTTGGGAAGACTTAAAGGAAGAATGAACCTGTGGCAAGGTGTTCATTTTCAGTGCTGCTGTCTTCCTGGCTGTAAAACTGTACCCTTTCTCTTTGTAAATCACGTTTCCTGTCCTGCGGGATTGCCATATAATTTCTTTCTTCATTTTTTTTCTAACAGGACCAGAACATTTACCTGCTATGATTGTTTGCATTGCCCATTTGAATTTGAAGAGCTATTATAAGTGATTTTTTTCTCTTTTCCTCATAGCTTCCAATTCTGTGTAATTTGTCCTGAATATGGATGCTCTTCCATAAAAAGGAAATTTTTACGAATGCAGTGACAGTGACTATCTTGTTAAAAAAGCTTTTGTGTGGACTTAGCAATTGTGGAGGTGGAAGGGAGACCAGTAGACTRTTTCATATGGAATAGATGTCATCTAGGCAAAGACAGAAAAAGCTTTTTGCTCTGGAGAGAATTCTGAACTGTTCATTATCCCTGTCCACTCACTTCCTTGTAAATATGTCAGATCTAAGTTACAATGGATTCACTTGTGGGTTTTCTTCCCCTTCCTGAGCCAAATATAAAACTGAAATAAATACACTTAACTCTTGTTCATCTGTGATGGCCTGGCTGAGGCTGTCCTACTTGTTTATTCATCCACAGAGCCTTCARATATTGACAATATTTATTTGATTATAAGGCAGTTAGAGATGAAAGGAAAATATAGAACTTCCTAATTCTTGCCCTCATCAGGACTATCATCAATATGTTGTAATTTTGTTTTTAATTTTGCCCATCACATATTTAGTAAATCTGGTTTGCCCAGTATTTTGTCTTAGAGTTTCTAGAAGCAGGACAAGCAGAACAAAGCAGGTTTGCAATCATCATCTCCTTTTTGATATAAGGTAAGTGAGTGTTCTGACCTGTAACATAGCATGGAAACTGTTTTTTGAGATACAGCAGCCAGAGATGGCAGCATTCACCATCCTTAGGCTGCTTGACATTTTTTTTTTAAGCTTCAATAACTTGAAGGAATGAATGATGTAAAATTTTTAGCTTCTGCTGCAAAAAATAGAACACAAACTAGAATTCCTCTCTCTCATGGATACGAAAAAGAGACCTAAAACCTGATTGTAAAGGTTTCCAAATTTGAAAGGCAGAACGAAAAAAGAGCACGCCTGTATTTCTTTTAAATTCTGTTTTAAAAGCCATTGTTGTGAGTTTTGGAGCCTGACTAATGATTTTTGAATGCTTTGCGTTGGCAACATCTGTTGACTTGTGTCCTGTCACAGCAGGTAAGTGAGTAGAAGTTGAAACTGCTGATCTTCCCATGTTCTGCTCCTGAGAGAAAAGGAGAGGGAACATTTCAGTATGCATCACCTGTTTTCAGGCTGTTTTCCCCACAGCATACTGTTGCTGTTACATCAATGCTTTTCTTATGRGCTAAATTGTTTTTTTTTTCCCAGTTGAGCTTTATTTTGCTGAAGGGGTCTTTCCTGCTCCTGGAAATCCCAACTCTAATTTGGCAAAGATAAAAATAGTCTTTTTGCTGTCACAGCTTCATGAAACTGTTGTGACAAGGCATGATCCAGTTTAGACCTTAAAAGATGAAGTCTGTGAGACTGGCTAAGGTGTTTTCAGTGCATCCCAGAGTACTGGCTGGCTGGAGAAAAGTCCTAGAATAATCCTGGAAGGATTACTGTCATGTGCAGTAGATGGGGTGTAATTTATACAATTAACTTCTTAATGAAGTATTGAGCCGTATAGTTACCATTCTGTGGCCTGTTTGGAGAGTGGAATCCTAGGGGTGTGTGTGAGGGTTTGTTGTAATTGGTCCAGAGCACTAGACCTGAAATTCTCCCTGACCTGCTCCAGGTGTTTAGTCCTGTGATGGATAGAAATGGGTCTCAGTTGTGGTTACATGGGGGTCTGGGGGAAAAATTGGTAATGCTCATTGATGCTGTTGCATTTGTTTGCAGATGGCCAAGATCTAGCTCAGGTTTCATCACTGCCTGAGGTGCCCAGAACTGCCTTTTCTAAAAGGTACAAAATGTCTAGCTGTGCCAGACATATGAATGGGACATGCATTTTTTYCCGGTATCTAGTGGAAAGCCACAAGTAGTCTAGTTAAAAGAAAATACCATACTGCCCTGCCATAGCATCAGGCAATCTGTTTGTCWGTGGTCAGAGGTGTAGATTATGCACACCACAGCATTGCACCTCACATTCCCCTGGAGACAGGGAGAAAGACAGATTCCCTCTGTTCTGAACAAGACAAACAGTCTGCCCCAGTGAAGAGGCCCCCTCACTGGGGGAAAGGATGCAAGGGGACAACAATTGCATCAGGTTGAAATTAGAGTGAAAACAGAAAAGAGCAACGGTTCTTTCCCTGYCTCTTCCCCACCCATCCCAGTGTCACACAGTTTAGGGAACATGGTCATGTTGTTTAAGTGCAGAGCAAGTTTTTAGTGTAAAAATAATGTTGGTAGTCCTGTGGTGTGAGACAAGGAGTGAGCCCTGCAAACCAGGCTGCTTAATAATCCTTCAGTGCTCCTTTGCTGTTCTGGGGCATTAAAAAAATAGAGGATGTTTATGCATAGATCAGTCTTTTCAGACTGGTAGAGTGTGTAAAGGACTGTCCTTGGTAGGAATGTGTAATGGTCAAGATTCACAACCACATAATATTTTCAAATATTGTTTAAAACACTATTCATGCAGTTTATTGCAACAGTCTGGAAAGCTTCAGCTTCAGTTCAGACTTACTGTACTCCTGTGTCATGCTTGTCTTATGGTCTGAGACAGATTACGCACAGAAAGACAACATAAACACTGATCACGTTGTGACCTGACGTGGTAAAGGCAATGAGAAACAAAAGCCCCCTGTGGAATCAAAWTGAGTCTGAGGCATGACATTTATTAAAAAGCAAGGTTTTGTAGCAGTGTTAAGACCCAGCTTATCCCTACCCACTCCTGTAAGTTTGTCCACCAAATGACATTGACAACTCTAAAAGGTTAAAAATGAAGAGTTTTCTGCTGTGTGGAGAAGACTCTTCCTTGCTTTACCTGCCAACTATCCCACCCCTTTCACCTAAAAGTGTTTTTTCCCTCTGCTTCTCAGGGTGTGGGTGCTGATAAGAGATGCTAAGAGTACTTGCAGGTGACACCTCTTGTTTCCTCTCCTGCATGTGGAGGCATGTGACAGAACTTCCCAGGCTTGGTGCCAGTGATGTGTATTTTTAAAAGAGCATCTAAAAAGTAGTTACGGCTTTAAATGTGATGCTGGATTGAGCAGCATTCAACCATTTTATCAGTTCTGCTCTCCCCAGCAGGTAGATACACAGTAAGACTGGCTATCGAATTTACCCTGTCTGTGTTAATTCTGAATTTGTCTGTATCAGACTTACTGCCGTGACTACAACTTGTAACAGGTTGACACCTGCTTTTGTGCTTACTCTGCTCTTCTCTGGAGTTGATGAACTTGAGGATAAATTATGTTAAAGCCTTGGTAGCAGTGACATTCATGGAGGGGCATGTCAGTGTGGCAGTGCAATTCCGGTGAAAGTAGGAGATGGTGGGGTTTCTTAAAACTTCCCTGTGAGTCCCTTGCTAATGGAAAAAGGAAGAGCACTCATTTTATCTGGATCCATAGTGCTGTTCTATGCCTTCACAAAGCATCTTCTGTTTCGTTCTGTTTCTGTACAGAAAGGCCTGGGAATAACCCTGGTTGGATTGATGACATGGTTTTGGCTGCTGGGATTGTGGTCTGCTCTTGGCATGAGAAAGGCAATGTAGTCATCCTCTTGGCTGATGTCTGAAAGGGCAGATCCTTGGGGTTTCCATTCTCTTCTTCTTCCTGAAGTGAGTAAAATTTTGTATACATGCTGCATGCTCTATGGTGCCTTCATTCATTCCTGAAACTCACAAATATTTTGCCTTCTGTGTCTTCCCATCTCCCTTAAAGCTACAGATATTTCTTTTTTTTTTTTTTTTTTTAATTGTTTTAACATTAATTTGGCATGGATTTTAAATCTATTACAAACCTGAGAATGGAATCAGGCATTTTCCTCAACTGTGTGCGAATTTCTGGAGGCTATGATGTGCCCATCTGGCTCAGAGACAGATCCCTCGTGCTGGGATCATACAATACCTCAGGCTATTGTCTCAAAATGGTTAAATGGTGTTGAGGTCTTGTCTTTAGAACTTGTGTACTTTGTGTGTAGCAGAGGATGTGATGGACAAGTGGGAATGGAATCAGTGTCAAAGTGAATCGGCAGCCAGCTCCATCTTGAGGGGAAGATACCGGCACACTTTAAATGCTGAAGTCGGTCAGCAGATGGAGAACTGAGTCATGGGAATACTAATGAAGGGATGTTTATAGGGCTGTTTAGATTCCAGTGAAATACCTGTTATTTAACTAGAACATTACATGGAGGGGATTCAGCCCCTTAGTCATGCCAGTAAAAGTGACATGGATCTTGAGGCAAAAGGTTTCAGCCTAAAATAGGAACAAGGGAAAGGACAGTGATTGGGTTAATACTGCTCATATTTATGAGTTTCAATTAGCAGCAGAGAAATCCTCCTTTAGATGTATTTTTTCTTGAGGAGAAGTTGTAAAGGCAAAGAAGTATTTTCTGAAGTGTTTGAAACTTCATTTGGAAGACTTGTTCGCCTAYTGTGTAGGTAACTTTCCAGCTTCTAATTATAAGTATCACATCATGACTAAACAGGATAACGTAAACCTGTGGATCAGCCCTATTTGTCTTTTCCTGAATTTCATTGACTGCACAGAGGGGGACTGCACTGTTCAGATCGAAAACCTGTTCTGTAGCYTGGTTGGAGCACAGCCCTCTGGTAAGTACTCAGTATTTTGCCACAGGTGGTGCATGCAGCTGATGATAGTTGATGATAGTTGGCTGATTGGTTTGTAGTATTATCATCTTCCATCACATCCCTTAGAAGACCAATAAGGGCATTATTCTGTTTTTTTCCAGCGTTGTGCGAAGCAATGCAATGAATGCTGAGTCAATAAAGTAATCCACTGTTTAACTGCTCTGAGGCAAAGAAAAAGCATTTTAAACCTGCAATTTATTTATTTTTATTAAAAAAAAAAAATCAGTGGCACCATGTTTTTGTGTTTTACTTGAAATATCATTTGGATTCCATTTATGTGAAAGGCTTTATTTAAAACTTTTTTTTGGACTTAATGGATTAGTTTTAGTAATGAGCCAGTTGGAGTTAATCAATGGAGAACAACTGTACAGAGGTTCTCTAAGCTAGGCTGGATTTGAAGGGTTTAATTTTAATCATAGTCTGAGAGCTACAGCTGCTTCATGTTTGTTTAGTAATAGAGTTGATGAACAGCTAATTTGAAAGGAAAGCTCAAGCACAGGTGTGAAATTCCTCATGGGTATAAGAAAACTGGCCGTGAATGTAAGAAGATGGTGCTGAACATAATGCTCTACAGTAAGACAAAGAGATTCTTGTTTAAATATTTCTAAACTAGCATATGCGACGGAAATCCCTTGACTCAAACATCCTTCACCTTTTTATCATACCACTTAAGTGATCAGTATGTCAGAGACCAGGATTTGATACCCTGCTCTGTCTGATTTTGAGGATGTATCTCCACGTTCCGGGATTTGAGTCCTAGTGATAACAGCGCCCTGAGCAGATCTTTCATTTTTTCCATATGGCACTATTAAAGATTGCCTATAAAAACTAATAGCAATTTGATTTGAGGAACACCAGTTAATACTGTCTGTTCTCTATACATATAGAGAATACAGAGATATGAATCCTCTACTGGTCTGGTTGTCTTCRTTAGACCTTGTAGGGAGGGAGGACATAACTTGTGAAGAAAGGCAGAATTAGAAACATCTCTGGCATTTCCTACTTACCAGGTTACAAGCTCTGTGAGTTGTGTGTTTAGTCCTAGCAAACACTGCTCTTTGTAAAGCTTCTGGTTTGTGATCCGTGTCACACTTGCTGTGATTACTGTGGTGTTCCTGTAGCAGTTGCTGTGAGTGATGGCTCACAGATGAGCGTATTGACTTTGACAACCGTCTCCTTAAAATCCTGCGAGTGTGCAGGCTGCTGAGTTAGGAGAGGTGAGCAGATAACATGATTTGCTCCATTCCCTAAGCCACAAGATTGGTAAGGCATGTAGCAGGTGAAGGGGCTGTCGCTCACAGATACTGCTGTCAGTATTGGACCCTTCTGCAGTTAGTGTTTGGGTGATTTCCATGGGGCAGGATTCCCTAGGAAGGCAGGATGTGTGAGACAGGTGTTGTAACACAATTGCTATTGCAATGTTGGAGTTCTTATGTGCAGCCTCCAGTCCCAAAGCTCCAGTTTACAGCAGACTAACATGGAGGAAAGACCTGGATGAGATTCAAGAAGATGTCAGGAGAATTTAAAACAGTCCTAAAAGATTTTGACCAGAGTACATATATAAAAACCAGAGCTGGTTCTCTAGTTCCGCAGTATAGGGACAAACTCATGTTGGTAAAATTATTCTCCAAATTCACATGAAAAGCAGGATAGTACTTAACACCTTAAATATATTAATGACCTCTGCATTTTCTTCATAAGATCATAAGGAAAAAAAMCTGTGTATTGCTATTGTAATAACAGTTTTCCATGTGCTCCAAATGATGGGCCCAGTCTTGGAGGTTCAATGCAATCAGCAGACTGTGGGGATAAAAAATCAGTTATTTGGCTTCTTTGAATTAATTAAGAAATTAGGATCTTAAATAGTTTGTTGTTAGAGAGGAATGCTAGCAGCATTTCTGCTAGGTAATTAGATGTTAGTGTACATCTTATTGCAGACAGTACCTGAAAGGAAGGTGCACAGAGATATACAGGAATTTTGAGACTATACAAGTCAGTGACAAGGTGAGGCAGTGGTGCAAAAAGTCTTGAATTTAGTCTTCTGTGAAAAAATCAGATTCACTATATTACTCATTTTATTTCCCAGTGCAGAGTAATGCAAATCRTTCTGGGGTTCATTGGACATTATTATTAACTATATTTGAGATGAAGATCAGTGAGGAGAGAGACATACTTTGTAAGTTATAGGAACCTGAGTTGCTGCTCCTGATTGATTCAGTTAAAAATACTTTCTCTGTAAGAGGAGCTTCTGTGATTTGAAATGTGTTTAGATGCTTCTGTAGCTGTGGATTACTAAGGTGAATCATGGATTCCACAGTGCTTTAATATTGTCCAGTTCTGATAGAAGAGGGAATTTCTTTTTCTAGCTCTCTTGATATTTCTGGTTGTCATGGTTATTGTGCTGTAACAAAATTGATTTCACTTCACAGAATTTTCTTCATTTTACAAAAATGGAGAAACTGATTTTGCTGATATTTTAGTTTCATAATGCCTGTCTTTCTTAGAGAAAACCACTGTGTTGTGAAAGGCTTTGGATGCAGTAGTATGAATAACATCCTGTGCCTGGAAGGCGTTGTGAGCCACCAGAATCAATCCAAGAACCTTATCAAGTACGAGTAAACAATGAAATGAAACCCATTTATCTGAACTGGCAGTACAAATGGATACTCACTTTAACCCTGTCAATGCCAGCACAGCAGCATGAGAAAGTTTTAGGTTTCTTCCGTTCTAGTTTCTCTTGTGTTCTGTGTGATGCTAGGYTTTCAGGGAGCAAAGGTGTGTGCATGTGTGTATCTCTGTGCACTGACATGTATGTAGAYGAACTTACAAGCCGTCTTCTGTTTCATATAGAAAAATTAAAGCTTTGTTTTAAACTAAGCTTTAGAGAACTAATACACCTACATGAAAAAGGGTTGCTTTTCATGTGATTTCTGACTCCTAATATAAAAATCAAAACCCAGTTTTTGATGCCATCTTAAATAATCCTGTCTGTATGACTTRCTTTACAATAAGAAAGACTAGATGTCACTTGTGCACTTTGAGGGGATATCTGAAACGCAGTTATGGCTTCAAATGTGATGTTAGATTGAGCAGCAGTCATCCATTAGTTCATTTCTGCTCTCTCCAGCAGGTAGATTTAAACTAAGACAATATTGAATTTACATTTTGTTTGTGCTTAGTTTGCCTGTAGCAGGCTTACTGCCATGACTGCAACTTCTAACAGGTTGACTGCCTGCTTTTTTGTCTTATTCTCCTCATCTCTGAAGTTGTTAAAATTGAGAGTAAATTAAGTATAAGTTAGCTTGGATATGACTTGCAGTGACTTTGCTTTTATAAAGCCCCAAACATACAAATAGGTTTTTAGACACAGTGCAGATGCTTTTCACTTTACTGTTGGCAGAATGGTTGTTTGGCTAGAAGCTCTAGGATTTGGGAATTTTTTTTAGCCATGATTAATACAAAATTAATAAAAGTCTTTACTTGTTAGTGTTCACATACATGATTCTGATGAGAATATTGACAGATAAGTATCTGATTTTGTTTTCCAAATCAGTACCACTAGACAAGTAGGCTGTTGGGTATTTGAGGCTTGTTCTATCATTTTCACAGTTTAATCAACAATATAATTTTGATCGGGTAACATCTATGATTTTAAATATGTTATGTGACTTCTTTGGAAAGCAAAATAGCTCTAGCAAGAATTTAGTTGTCCCAGCTATGGTAGTTATTATTTAAAATGACATATTTTACTGTGTACTAAGTTTTGAATAGACAATGGGAAGATGAGGTTTTCCGATTTTCTTTTTTGGTTATAACTAAGTCATAAACACCTAGAATGGGGATTTGGTACAAATAAAACACCTTCTAAAATTGTTGATGCAGTTGAGAAAAATGCTATGCATCCATAGATCACCTGTGACCAATTACAAAAATTACTCAAAGACTTGCATGCAGTTTCAGATATTCACTATTTTATCCCCCTTAAAGTAAGCCGCAAATGTAACAAACATGTTCAATTATGAAGCTCTGTGTAGCATGTGTATAGTTATACATAAAACTACATGGGGAAAAATGTTTGTAAAATTATGTAGATCAAGGTAAATGCTGAATATGTTCCAAATGAAAGTATTCAGTGAAGGAAATAATACATCATGTCTAAAGAATATGCAGTAAGTGTAATTTTTTGGGTTATTCTCTGATGCTGTTATGAAAAGAAGGATCCATGATGGTGAAATGTCCAAAGAAACCTAGCCTGTAAAAATACTTAAAGGCCTAAGACAAAGTGGCCTTGAGAGACTTCCAGATGCCTTCCTAGCTGCTCTTGTACTCCACCTTCTCAACAGTACATAGGAATTAAAAAAGATGGAAAAGCTTGTGGCTGAGATAAGGACAGCAGGACCAGTTACCCATTACCCCTCATGGGCAAAACAGATTTAATTTATAAAAGCCACGATAATAACATCACCTTCCGCTATCCCCTCTTCTTGTCAGGCTCAGCTTCACTCCATTCTCCTATTCTCTCCCAACAGAAGCAGGAGGATGGAGAACTGGAAGGTTACAGTCAATCCAACACAATTTGTCTCTGCTGCTCCTTCCTCCTCACACTTTCCTGTCCTATGTGCCAGAGTTCCAAAGTAAGGGATTGCTTCAACCTGGGACCTTCCTGGGCCTCAGTTCCTGCCAGTAGCTTTCTCCAGGAGGGGTTCTCCATGGGCTGCAGTTTTGTTCAGGGCACATCCACCCACTGCAGTGTTTCCCTTCATGTGCTGTGGGGGCTACCTGCTTCACTCTAGTGCTCTTCTTGGGAATTTCTACTTTAACAAGGTCTACTGCACAGGCTGCTGAGGAATCTGTGCTTGAGCACCTGGAGCACCTTTTCCTCCTTCTCCACTGCCCTTGTTTGTAGGGTTTTTTTAATCACTTCTGTCTCTTAACTACTGTGCAATTTTTTTTTTGTCCTTTCTTAAATTAGTTGTTGCAGAAGATGGCCCCAGCTTACCTGATATCCTCAGCCATGTCCTGCAATGGGTTTGGAGCTGGCACTGGTTTCTTCTCACACCCAGTGCCATGTAAAACCAACTGAACACCTCGTTAGGCCTCTGACACCTGTAATAAAACCAAAGCAACTTGGAATAATAGCCTTAAAAAACTGTTAAAAGTGTAATAAACTGAATTGCTGAAAAGTATTAGAAAAATAAGGAAGTTAAATGCTTTCTCTGGTCTTTATTATAGTTTTTGGCATAAATCAGTTTCATTTATTTTCTTGACTGGCAAAAGTAATAGGTAATTTTACTTTTTTTTTCATATGAAGGAGTAGTTTTGGTGAGCTATTTTATGTAACACTCTGAGGAATTCCTTCACAATTTGTATTCTCTTCAAGTCTAGGATATTCTCTCTCTCTGGTGCTATTAGAGTTTGTGGCGCTTGAACATAAAGCAATAGTAATAAGATGAGGGACTTGAGTTTTCTTAATTTGAAAGCTATTACTTTGCAAATGAAGTTCCAATCCCATCTTGGTAACTTGTTTTGTTGACGGGAAACAGGTAAGACCCCTGCAAATATGGCCACAAACTCAGTATATAGTATATATTTTCCCAACCATACTGCATGGTGGAAAAAAAAAAAAGAAAATTCATCCTTTTGGTAATATGTGTTTTGATGACAGTTGGTTTTAGAAGGCACTTAAAACTAATACAGGCAAACAGTGAGGATTTCACACTGTTGTTTGGATAAGCTCTTTTTGGCAAGGCAGTTATCATAAGTATGATAGTCCTTTGAAACATGGCTTTGGTCTCTTATYTACTTAAAGTAAACTCTTGTTCAAAAATTGCTTTTCATGCAGTAGTACTAAGTATACAAATTCTGAGTTAAAGGGAATAATTGTTATTCTCAGAAGCATTACCCCCAAAAGTTCTTCAAGCTCTCCCTGATCTTATGATACATCTGCTTTTCCAGTTGTGGGAATAAACTGAAATGTTTGGGCGATAGTTTATTTTACAGAATGATTTGTGAACCTGAACTATAGAGTTCAAGTGTAATTTTTATCTTTCAGGTTTTTCTTGCTCTTAGATACCAAATCAAACAAACAAACAAATTTCACTGCTTACTTTTCTTTTTGACCTTCACGTAAAAATAATGTAGACATACATAGATACATTAAGAGGCTTTTAACAGATACTTTAAAGCATTATTTTGCATCTTTTCCCACCAAGAAGTCAGTTTTTCCAAGCTGAATGATTTAGATAGAATTATTTCCTTTTCTCTTTTATCAAGTTAGGTGGAAGTGATTAGAGCAAATTCTGTCAGCAGTTCCTAGTATTTTACTTTTATCTTGTGTCCCTAATAGGCTGGATGTGTCAGCACACACTCTAGGTCAGCCCTTGATCTCTTCAGGCAGCTGTAGGCCACCCATGTGCTCAGAGAGATGAGGTCAGGTAGAAAGATGTTTTGAGACTGATCCAGCATTGCTAGCTGTTACCACATCTGGTATTTCTCCTAAATTGCCATCTTTAGGAGTCGTTGCAATCAGAGCTTTAATTTTAAGTGAAACTTGAAGACTTCTTGTCCCTGGTTCCAAGTGAATTCTGTGCATTGATATTGCTGCTGATCGTGTCAGAGGACCACAGTACTCCTTTGAGTGCTGGGTCACACCTTTTCAGAGGCAGAGAATTTGCCATGTCTTCTACTTAAAACTTAGCTCTCTAGAGAAGAAAGGGTTTGTGTAGCACTCCAGAGGATTCCTGGAAAGGGAAAAAGTGCTTTGTCCCATGCAAGATGCATATGTGCCTTATAGTTGTATGTACTGCCACATGATAAATCCTGAGCTGGAGTCCTGAACAGGAGAAGGTCCATTATCTGCCTTTATTGTGAATTTTTTCTTCAGTGGGTATTAAATCTTGAATATAAATTGAGAAAAACTCATTATGTTGGAATATTGCTCAAAGCCATTCAAGACAAGAAAAGTAAATGTTAGAAAAGAATGAAAAGGGAGCTTGTGCAAGACTTGTCTTCAAAATTGCATTTACAGTAAAATTCCTGCAGCTCAGTATTCTGCAGCTGACTACTTCAGCTTTACCTTTCTATTAACCTACAGGTAACTTCTGTCAGAAAATCAAATGGGGAAGAATGAGTGTTTAGAAATAGATCAATTTTAAAGATTGAATGTTTGTGCTCATCACAAGTTAAGTAAATAGACCATCCATTTCCAAGTCAGTTTTGGTACTTGCATTTAGGTAAACATTAGTTACGGGTTATTGATATTAGTTGAAATCCAACACTGTACAAAGTGCTTTAGCAACATGGACAAAAAAGTTTCTTGAAATGTTTACTGTGTGGTTAGACAGTTTAGATGAGAGGATAAATGAGTTATATTGAGAAGCATTGTAAATGAAATTGAGTGAATACTGCTTTAGAATTTTATGATTTACTTTAGAATTTTATGTCTTTAAATGTTGATGGCTGGTTCAATTGTAACTTTTTTTCTGTTCTGGAGTGTTGTAAGGTACAGAAAGAAGGGCAGGTGTTTATGTGAGCTTGTGAAAGATAAATGATAAATTTAATTTTGTTCATAACTTTCATCTAGTTGTAGCCCACTTTGTCAAATATACATTTGCTACACTTCAGCATTCCTGAACCAATTTCAGCCAAGCTATGATAGAAGGCAATTTAAACAAATGGAAACAAGCAAACCACAGTAAACATGGTATAGATGCTGCTTCTCTTATGAGTTTGTGATTTACAGCTGGTAGCAGAAGATACCTAAGGTGATAGTGAGGAAGATTCAGTCTTCAATAAAAGTGAAACAGGACTCTTATATGAAAGGTGATTTCCTTTAAAGACTAAAACTTTCAGTTCAGAGCTAATTCTTGCAAAGAATGCGAGAAATTCTCTTGCTGATTTTTATTTCATAAGATGTTTTCTTTTGGCAATGGTTTAGTCTTCTTTTGTGCTGTAGTTATCCTTGGAGTATAGTTAGAGCTTCTAAAATAAACAAATGTGGATTTTTTAAATATTTGGTTACTTAAACCCTGGCACTTTATTTTCTGCCAGGGATTTGGACATCCCATAGCATATGTAACAGAGCATCCCTGTCAGAGTTAAACACTGCCAACTTTTGCTTAAGCTGGCAATCCCAGCTGTGTTCTTTCAAAATGGAGTGCATGGTGGGCCAAATCCTGCTTGCCTTGCTAGATAATCAGCTCAGAGCCAACAAATAGGAATTGATAAAAGGTTTGTCAGAGTTAAATGCATGAACTGCTGCAACTTGATCACCCAGTCACAATTTTGCTACTGTGGCCTGTGCCAATTTGTGTTTGGATGTGATTGATGTAATCAGGCACAAAAGATTCACAATATACACTCTCACCATTTGTTCGGTAACAAGTTTTCTGAACTGTTTTAGTAATTCAAGCAGGATTTTGTAAAAAATTAACAGTTTGAGTTAATTGATGTTAAAATCCCCCGAGGGTACATAATTAAGCCATTTGAGAAAACTGCATAGGTGGTGCAATAGGCCACAGGAGGGCTGTGAGCTCTCTGCTTCCACAGCAGACTGTCTCTGAAAACAAACAAGAAAAGGAGTAATTTTTTGTTAGTGTAGGCATATAGACAAGCTCTTATTATTGTACGTTGAATCATATGTAAGACAACTTTATTTTGTCACAAGTTGATCACCTCTGTAGCGTAGATCTTGCATTACAACTGTGTTGATAACAGGTACTGCACAGCTGCAGTTTGCCCACTCTAAGTATGCACACAAATTTATCCTGTGGTAATTAGAGAATGAACMGTACCTATGTAAAGGGCAGTGGTATGGATCACAGTCTGGTAACAGCTAGCTCTGTGAAGACCTTTCTCCACTTCATCCCAAGTCCTTACCACTTTCTTTTGCTGCATTGGAGATGTTCTGCTACGTCAACTTTGTGCAAAATAGATTGATCTTCATCCCCTATGATCAAAGAAGGGTTATTTAGCCTATCCAAGTCTTATAAAAAATCACTTAAAAAGCAGTACTTGAGAAACTGAGCTAAAGCAGTGGTTGCTTCTGATTTATTAGTTTTCACAGCAGGCCCTTTTATTTTTCTTTTAGGCATAATTTACTACTGACTCTAGGGGATGAATGGATCATGAACTTCCATGCTGTGAAGGAATTGGGGGTGCTGGTGGATGAGAGGCTGGACATGAGCTGGTAATGTGCACTTGCAGCCCAGAAAGCCAATTTGTGTTCCAGGCTGAATCCAAAGCAGCGTGGCCAGTAGGGGATTGTGCCCTTCTGCTCTACTTGTGTGAGATGCCAGCTGGAGTACCGAGTCCAGCTGTGAAGTCCTCAGCAAGGGAAGGACRTGGACCTGTTAGACTGGGATAAGAGGAAGGCCATGAGGATAATCAGAGTGATGGAGCACCTTTCCTATGAAAATAATCTGAAAGAGCTGGGCTTGTTCAGCTTGGAGAAGAGAAGGCTTTGGAGGGGTCTGATTGCAGCCCTTCAGTGCTTGAAGGGGCCTTATAGGAAAGGTAGGACAAACCTTTTTGCAGGACCTCTTGCAATAGGAGAAAAAGTTATAAGTTTTAAACAGAAGAAGGATTGATTTAGGTTAGATATAATGAAGAAGGCTTTTACAATGGGGGTGATTAAACACTGGAACAGGTTTCCCAGAGAAGTGGTGGATGCCCCACCCCTGGAAGCATTCAAGGTCAGGTTTGGTGTGGCTCTGAGCAATGTGGTCTAGTGAAAGATGTCCTTACTCAGTCCAGGAGAGTTGGAGTACACGACTTAAAAGTGCTTTCCATGCCAAACCCACTGTATAATTCTATATCTCAGAAAACAAAAGGTAAATTTTCTAATTTAGCTTGAGACACTGCTTTCAGATGTACAGTACAGCAGTGTGCCTGTGCCTATAAGTGCATGTATATATCCATGTCCTGCAAATACGTGCAGGGCATGACTTGATGCAAACTTTTTACCAGTTTAAGAGTCCACTTGAGAAACAGAGAGGGAAGTGGTTTCTGTATTTACTTATTTATTTAACTGGAGGAAAAGGGTTGTTTTCTTTAGTACATTTTCTTTACTTTCTAGAGTAACTGTGCTTGATTTACAGAAGAAAAAGCTATACAAGTGGGAAAAAGTCAGAAAAGGGAAACAGTCTGATGAGGTCTGCTCCTTGAAATATGAATAGAATAGAATGGAATAGTTCACTTGGAAGGGACAAGAGTCATCTGGTCTGTCTGACCACTGCAGAAATGAACAGAAATTAAAGCACATCATTGTGTTATCCAAATACATCTTAAACACCCTCAGGTTTGGGGCATCAATTAACTCTCTAGGAAGCCTATTCCGGTATTTGACTATCCTTGGGGAAGAAATGTTTCCTAGTATATGAAGATTTTTCCTTCCCAACACATGAAGATGTGTTTCCTATAGTAAGATAAAAGGAAATAATGACTGGATACCCAGTGGTTGCAGTGGGCTTTTTTTACAGAATTGAGAAATCTGATGGTAAATGTGATGTAGTAAATAAAAATATAACATGGGATATACTTTCAAGTCAAGGGTAATGGGATGTTGCAGGAGAAGAAATCCAAGAAGAACTTACATTTCCCTGTAGTATAGCTAGTGTTCAAAGCAATTTTTACCATTGGTTTCTTAGCTGCTCCTGACTGACTTGTACTGTGTCCCATGTTTTGTTACTCTTCTCACCTGTTTCCAAATACTTTGAGTGCATAAAGATTGGCAACATATGAGAAGGTGAAAAACAGAGGACCAGCAGGATGTAGGGGAAAAATACATCAGGTATGAATTATGAGAAATCTCAGCTTTTTATTGTTCACTTCCCCATTCTCAGTCTTCAGTCCAGTATTCCTGTAGCACTCAACAAATCAGTGTTCATCTTTGTTTTTGCTTAATAGTCAGTTGTCATACATGGTGAGTATGTTAACAGCCACACAACTTCATAAGCTCCTCTGATCTTTAAAAGTGGCAAGCTGATGCTATGAGGAATCAAAGCAACCTGTCTTTAAACTGCAGAGTTTAATTACATATGTCAGGGATGCCTAAACTGTTCTCTTTACCGCTTTTCCTTCTTCAGAACTATGCAAACATCCAGATTTCTTGTCTATGGTGCTTTAAACAAGGCTAAAGCTGTTATCTGAGAACCCTTGTGGACAAGGCAGATTGTTCCCACAGTTATAATCTCTGTTTTCTTTAGGTAAAAGATGATTTTGGAGGGTAAAGGCTTTTATTTACTTTTCCCTCCTRTTCCTCCCCTCTCCCGTCCCCCTCCTTCCACTGGTAGATCTGGGAATAGAAAGGAATGCTTTAATTTCTGTTGAAGATAAAGGCTTGGGTTTGCATGGGAGATGATAGAAATGGGTGCAATGCAGTTTTTGGTAAAGAATTCAGTAGCTGATGTGCAGACATTGTCCTATACCCTGTGGTGGAYAGTTTTCTTTAATACAATGCTAATATTTTACATACTGAGGAAACCTTTCTTTATTAAATCATCTGTATGGGTTAAATGCAAATGCCAAAATAGATACTAAGACTGAAATAGAGATAGCAAAGAAAGTTTCAGGTTTAGGTTAATATTCCATTCTGTGTATTAATGGAATATTAGATTAATATTCCATTCTGTGTATTAATGGCTTATATGTATGAGATTCTTGGCATTTTACTTTAGGATAACTGTGGTTAATCCTGTTTCCCCAGCAAGTAATTGAAGGTAGTTACCTGCAGCTTTAATACCTGCTTGGTCTCTTCTCTGGCAACTATCAGAGCAACATAAACCAGAAAGCAGTAGCTGCTTTTGGCATTTGCTCTGTACTGTAGGCAGCTCATTCAGTAGTGCCAGGAAATGATTTAAGAAGGATGTCCAGGAACTCAGTATCTAATTTCGGTCTGAGTGCTCCCATATCAACACTATACCAGTGTAGATCATAAGCAGAGTCAGAGATGACAAACAGATGTTTGGTGAAGAAAGTAACAGCTCAACCAGATGAAATAAAACCACAGGACTCTAAGTAGCACAGTGTCACTGTGAAGCTACTGCACTATCTTTTCCTCTTTGCACTGGATCAGTCCAAGCTTGGTTTGACATAACCTGTTGCTCGCCATGGCTGGGTGTTTTGTCTCAGTGCTCGATGGTGAGGCTATCAAAGCTCTGGCTGTCTTCACCTGCTGTGTCAGCAGCATTCTTGTATAGTTTGCCCAGCATCTGTTTGCGTTATGTCCACTTGCAGGTGCTCCTGCTTCTTCCTCCTCCCATAAATAAATACTGATGCCTGGTGTTGTAATGTGCTCAGGGAGACAGAAAAAAGCCTTTCTCAAACAGCGGTAAGTTGGCTCCACTACCATTTATTTGCTCTCTTACAGTATAATAAAACATATTATCTTGGAGCTCAGAATCTCTAAACTCCTTGCAATCAATGCAATCTTCAAGAAGCAGGAATTTGAAATGAGAGAATACATCTGCCTTTTCACTTACAATGCAAGTAATATTACAATATTAATTGAACCAGTTATTTATAATTACAATATTAATTGCACTATTAATAGTTACAGGATGCAGAAAATAGTAATAAAATATACACAGAAAGTTGCAAGTTTAATTCCTCTAGGTTGTCAGTCATGATGACTGCACTCTAAACTATCTAGGATGGGTTTTGAAATCCTTTGTTTTTTCTTTAAGGTAGATGACAATGTCCTCTAACAATGTTCTTTCCCCTGGGAGAAGTTACTTCATTGTGCTGCTTTTTTCTTCAGTGGTGATGGGCACACACAAATCTGTGTACATTTGGCCATTTAGCTTCTGCAAAATGATAGATAGACTCTATGTCTATAGAACATAATACAACAAATGACAGATTTATTAGGTAGCTTTTTACAGAAATGTCTTTTAAATTTCCAAGCAAAGCTAGTGGTAGAAGGTAGAAGGACATAGAAACACTCAATTCCCATTACTTACAAGGAGCTTTTTCCTCTTCAGGATGCTGGGAGGAGCTTTGAAGTTCTGGGAAAGATTATCCTGCCTACAGCAGAAAGAGAATGGTATTAATCTCCTGCAGAGATGTAATTCTTTAGGTACTAATAAACTGCTTTTGTATTATAATGCAAGTAACACAAAGATGGTCTTTCCTTTTGTAAGAGCTATTTTATGATTTTCAACCAGTATAGTCAGATAAGAGCTATTAGAAACAATCTTAGTTATGCACTGAAAAATAAGCCTCTCTCTACAGAAGTGGTTAATAAATGCATGCTGTGTAGTCCTTTTTTATATAATTTGTGAAAGTTTGAAGCACTAGAGGCTGATGGAGTAGAGCGGAGGATATGGTGCCATACAGAAAACAAGAAATGAAAGAATTTGCTTTTTGAACAAGAGGAAGTTGGAGATCCCTGTACATTCACTTTCGACTTGGCCTGACAAGCCATGCTGTAGCTGTAGAGTGATGTTTCAGTGAAAGATTACTTGCTAATTCATTGATCCATATCCTGTTCATCCGACATGATGCTTAAATGATTGTCTAGATGAAGATTGTTAATGAGYTCCTGGGAGTTTGACATTATTAACAAAAGCAAAGTACTGCTGGTTGTCCACACAGCAGTTGTGTAGTTGTGATATCCAATTAATATTTAGAAAATTCTATGGTCTTGGATATTTGCCCCATGCCAAAAATAGTTAGCCAGGGAAAGTATTGTTTATGTCTGATATTGAGCACAAAAAAGCATAAAGGCCAGACTGATGCTGTCTGAATATTTCAGTAGTTTAATATGCAATTTAATAGTTGCTAAGTAAGATACAGTAACATTTAAATACAGCAAGATCTAAAAATATGTGGAATTGTGTATCAAAAGGCTGTTAATATACATTATACTTTCCAGGAAAATACGCATAGGGAGTTACTAATACAAGGTCAGGAACATGATTCAAGGGTCTTAGTACAAGTTTAGGTGAAAGGATATACCGAGAATTAGTCTATATTCTGAAACGGAGCCCCTTTGAGCCCTGGGGCAGAAGTAATGGGTTTTTGCTCCTAAAACTCTCCAAAATACAGCTTTTACTGAACAGATGAATGAAAGTAAACTCACTTTACAAAATGTCTTAAATCAAATTTTTAGAAATGGGAATCTTMAGACTGGATGCTTTTTTGCCCTTCCTGTTTTTGTATTTTTTCTCCTGCACCCTGCTATGGGGATCCCCCATGCCTTTTTTTCTTAATTCTTTCTTTACAATTTCATCTTTCTTTTTGGTTATTATTTTTGAGGGGAGGGTCTGCTTCCATTCTTTCCTCTGCATTTTACTATTCTTAATAATAATATTAATACTTAGGGTTTTGACAGGTATAAATTGGAACCAGCAGTGTACCAACTACTAAACTCACACCTTGCTCTCTTTACTCCCTTAGGTAAGTAATATGTCTAGAGAGAATACAATGGCAGATAATTGGGATTTGTTTTTAACAACTACTCACTCTTTTGGTATGTATGTCTTTACAAATACTGGATAACAGAAACTGTGAGAGAAATTTTTGCTGTCCTCAATATTGAGAGACAATGACTAGGAGGGAATTAATTAAACCTGGCTAAGGCTGCATTAATTACCGTTGATTCTTCTAAAAAKAATAGCTAAAGTCTTTGTGCTCACATTGCTAGGAATTGCACACTATGTTCTTTTCTTATCAATACTATTATTACTATTGTTGTCTCTTGTATTGCAGTGAGTGTTGTCTCAAATACCCCCAAGATGTGGTAAGTAAAGAAATAAAATAATTTAGGAACTGTGAATTTGGATGCTTCAGGAGTGTTTGTAATGCTCCATAAAGCTTATGCAGTATATTTATAATCCTGTATATTTATACACAGTTTTGGGGTGCATAGGATCTGTCTGATGTTCTTCTGCTTTTGAGGAACATGCTCAGAATACCACAGTGTTGATGTGCTTTAATATATAGAGTAAAATCCCCAAAATTTAGTTAAATTTTGAAAGATGTTGCACTTTTTAAAGACAACAAAGATCTGTTGCACTCATCCAGTAGAAAGAAATGGTCTTTGTCGCTGATATGGAAAGAATGAAGTATTTGTGGTTACTGTTTTGTTTTCTCCTGTAGTAGTTTGCAGTGGGTCTGGTAAAGTGCTTCTCTCTCCAAAAAGAGTGATTAAGTTGTAAACTAACCTGTGAAGGAAGATAAAAACCATACCTTTTCCATGATTTCCATGTTGTGAATGTTTCTAGCCTCAACTTTCATGGGCACTTCTCATTTTACATCTGGACCTGAACAGCTGCATAAATTAGTCTAAATTGATTTAATTGAGCTATGTATGCTAACAGGCTTTCCACCAGCATCATATGTACCTCTGTACAGTGTGTTATTGTCACAGGTGTGCTAAAAATGACAGGAACCTGATGGAGTCACATCAATCAAATCTGACATTAGTTTTCTCTATTTTCAGAAGTACATAAGCATGTGATCTTGCCAACTAGCATGTTCATTCCTGTGTTAACTCAACCAGTCCTGCAGCAAGAATACTGTCATGATTTAATGCCTGTATATGTGACCCTGTGCTAAGCCAGAGGGACATACAACGCCCACTGGTGGTTGCTGTGCTCTGTAATTTAATTCTGTAATTCAGTAACGTTTAAAAATCATCTAAATAGTTACCACATGGTGGAAAATTAGCAATAGGGGACTCAAATTTTCGTGTGGTATTAAATCTCCACATGGAAAAAGTTAAATATCATCCTCAATGCTATCCATGTGTTTAGTCACATTGAATGAAATGCTTATAAAGCATGACATTATTTAATTTTTATAAGGTTTCCCACAACCAGTAAAATTTATTGCAGTTGCTTTGAAAAGCTTTGTGCAGGTGCCTTTTGAGCTGAGCTCACTCAAGTCAGAATATCACACACACTATGTGCAGTTAGTCACTGTATACATAGTATGGTATTTAAGTAATCCCGCAGTAAATTGTTTTTTAGTAATCCAATAGTTTGGTGGGATCATGTCTATATAGCTCGCATGCAGAAATACTGAAATATAATCTTTAAAAAAGTGTGACATGAGAATTTGCTATGATGAAGAGTCTTTTGACATTGTGCATGGGGGTCTGTGGTTCTCTGTAAGAGTGCTCCCATTTCCTTATTTCTTTTCTCATTGCATAGTCCAGGGAAATAACTTCAGGGATACCAACATCTGCACAGGAAGGGTACTAGACATTTGCTGACCTGGGTTCAGCCCTGCACTGGTAAGTGCCGGTACTGATACCTCAGGGATATTCATTTCAGGAGTCAAAAGGGAATCACTTTTTCTCTGTTTTTGAGTATGTAGTCAAACTTTCCTTTCCTCTCAATTAAAAGTATTTGGTAAACTCAGGTAGCATAGTAATCTGCTGAGTATCCAGGGCTAGATTTGAGATTACTCGAATCTTGAAATCTGTTTATCATTCCTTTTATGTGATGTACATGATTTACTTCAGTTTTAATACCAAAATTCCATATTTTTTCTGTCACTGCTGTGATTCATCATCACATAAAATATAATTATCTTTTGTGGGTGTTTTTGATGCATTAGTGATATTTGGGAACGTCTTCATTTTCAGGGATTTAGAGTGGGACAGTATGCTTATGTATAGTGTAGTTATTTTGTTCACAAGTAAGTTGGGATTTGTTCCCAAACATTAAGTGAGAGGTGCCTCTGGAGTCTGAAACTGAGTTCCACTGAGATTCATATCTCTACCTCCCTCTGAACAAAATTGATGGTACCTGCTAAAGGAAATTCTGAGGCTATTTTTGCTTTTCTGAATCTGTGTCAGGACATCTACAGAAAATTGTCCATAAGGAGAAAAAGGTTCTTTTCTAGCCCTTGGTTGTTCAAACTTCTGTGCCTGCTGAGTAGTGCCTACTCAGTATTCCAGCTAGGCTTTCCTAGGAAGAGGAAATAATGCACTTTGGGATATATGTACAAAGGCAAGTGACAATCAGAACAGACTATTTATCAAACACATGTGCAGATGCGTCCCTTCTGCGGGTCAGAGGTGGCCCATCCACCCGTCTTAGATGGTATCGATGTGAATGGGCTCCCATGAACGGGACTCCTTTCATGTTTTAGTCATGTCTGGTAATTAGGCACCCATTCAGTAAACAGATTTAGAGTCAAACTGGGTAARGAGGAGTCTATGGCTGGTCACTGCTCACATCAGGATCTAGTACTGACGTGTCTCCATCTACTTGGTGTCTTCTGAGCTGCAACAAGTGCAGAGCCTTAGTGCAGCAGCGCACAGCAGCCCACCCAGGCTGGTCCCTGACTGGTGAAGTAGCGTAAGTCAGTCTTTGGGGGTCCCTTGTGTAGACAGCACTGCCTCCCATGCTGATGCCAGACTTTATCCAGCCTAACCACCTTGTAGGTCAAGGCTCATGCTACTCAGTTAATGTATTTTTCCCCTAGTACTCCATTGATGGTTGTTGTGTGAATGGCTAACCTGGTTACATCGTAAGTGCCATGGCAGCTGTTGACTTTTTGTTAGAATTCTTACCTTTGCTTGTGATAGTGAGGACAAACAGTATGTTGGCAAGGAAGAGTGTGGCTAGTTAAATAGGTTAATGTATGGTAGACTAGGTGTCAGTTTGCAGCCTATCCTTCGTATGTGGCACATATCCGTATGCCTTTCTTAGACACCTAAGGCCAATGTAAGTAAATTGCTTATTATTGAAACACAGGCCATTTATTTTATATTTTTCTATAGGGAACAAATACTTTCCACTGGGGCGATTACTGTGGAATAGCTGATGAGTTTCCAGTCTGTGATGTGGCTGGCATTTCAGTAAGTTTTTTCACCATCCGTTCTCTGAAGGCTGACCTGTCTCTAGTCTCATCTTTGTCCATGGAAATTAGAGCTTGATCAATCTTTCCATTGACGTTAATGTGCTTTGGATCAAGATTCTACCCTTCTGTCTGTGTTAATTTGACCGCTTGTTATTCTGAAAATGAAGTCTGGTGATCAGTTTCCATCAAGTTGT
Source organism: Malurus melanocephalus (assembly GCF_030028575.1). Lineage (NCBI taxonomy): Eukaryota > Metazoa > Chordata > Aves > Passeriformes > Maluridae > Malurus > Malurus melanocephalus. The sequence continues at coordinate 114,048 of NW_026623795.1, read as the reverse complement.
AGTAGCTCTATGACTTTGTAGATATTCACCTGCTTGTGGTAATCAATTTGATTTTTTTCTAATAGTCTAATATTTCTAATATTTTCTCTGGTATTTACTTTTAATGATACTTACATGTAAAAATAATTCTCTTACTGCACACCCAAAGCTTTGCCAAGGGAAGGCCTTTAAAAAAACACTCAAGTTGGCTAAAAATCATTAAAAACAATAAGGACAGATGCTTGCAGTTGTTTGTGTATTGAGGAAGAAAATCTGAAGTCTCAGAGGTGCAGTTCCATGTACTGCAATATGATCAATCCCCTTTGCTACTCTTGTAGTGATAGTATCTTCTTCCCAGAAACTGCTTTTGGCAGAGTGTTTAACCATATATCACCTTCAGACAGGTGGCAGGTGATCAAAGCCTTGAAAAGCTGCTAAATGTAACTACCTAAAAGTCAGTGGTTTGGATATATTTTCTTTTCCCAACCAAAGCACTTTTTTTATTCTGAGTTTCTTTAATGTAAAAATAGAGCTAGAGCAGAAATAGAAAGCTGCACAGTGCAGCCACTGTATTTTTGAAGCTGGTTGTAAGATTTTTGTAATGTTTTTTGAAAGTCAGGCGACCACAGATGTCTTCATAAGATAGACAGTTTTTCTGTCTGTTTAGATACAACAGTTTTTCTTCACAAATTGTGATTCTGTAATGTAGTACCCTTTTCTGTCATGTAGTCACACACCAATAAGGAGGTTTATTCCAGGAGAGTCTGAAAATATGAGTAGCGGTTTAGTAAAAATATTTTTTAGATATTAGAACACTCTTTCAGTATTCAGTTTTTGCTTATTAAGAAAAGCATCTCAGCTTAGAATTTCCCATTTGAAAAAATGTGAAGCTTAGACATAAAAACCATATAAAACAGTAGGATATGCAAACTATCTAGCTCACCCACAACCCTCTACTGAAAATAATAGAAGCCACAGATTGTCTTTTCTTCTTTTATTTTAAAATAAGAGATCCTTTATGTTCTGTCAGAACAGGAAATAGTAATCTTAGGAAATAGACACTTAAAATGCAGGTAGAGACAAACTTTTTTAAAAGAGTAAGGACTTGCAAAAATGGAAGCATTTGGATTTGCCAAAAAATCTTGTGAAGAAAACAGAGATTGAGATAATCCAGTTTTGGGATGAGTGCTCAGTTGAACTGGATACCACCATACTCACATTATTCATCCACACTGCTGAAGTTTGGATTTACACCCTGAAGTGCATGAATTCTTTTGAAGAGATGGCCTTGTCATGCTGGATTTTTTGACTGGAGCTCCATTAATGCAGCCTTTGATTTAARCAAAGGAAAACTAAAACATTTGTATGACAGACTGAAGTGATTTTTCTGTTTGGGACGTTGTGCTGGGAGGTTTCCTGAGAGAGCCCCTGGACCAGCATTGTTTTCAGTTGAACACTCATTTCACATTGCAGTACTAGCTCAGAATAATTCTTCCATTTGGGGCAAAAGGTAGAAGAGGAAAGCCTGTGGTCCACAGAGCAGCATTGACTGCTGAGGAGGAGGCAGAGCAAGTCTGCTGATCTTTTCCACACTGCTGTGCTTATTAACACCTCTGAATTGCATAGTCTGTGGAGGTTCACTGAGTATCTATTTCGTTTCTTCCTCTGCTCTCACACCCCCTTGGGTACTTGACTGAATAATGATTATGGTATTGATGCATGAATTTGTCTGAAAAGCTCTGTGGCAAGTGTTATGAAGGAAGGTGGGTCAGGCTGGAGCTATATAAATGCCATGTGAAACTTTTCATTGAAATCAATGGTTATAATGATCATTTAGTGGGATTGAAATTTTGATTCATTCATCTGGGCTCTTTGGATTTATAGTTTTAACCTTTTATATTTGGAAAAAAGAAAGTGTTCTGTGAACCAGCAGACAGATCTTCCTTTGTGGTTGAGCACATAAGTAAAACATGACACTGTCACCCTCCACAGTTTTCACCTGAGGGAGAAAAATACTGAGATTGTTTCCAGTGTTTTGTGATTATAATGCCCAATTTCTTTCAGCCGTATCTGYTAGTGGGTTATGTTTTGTAAGTGAGGCTCTTCACTGGCATAAAATGTACTCCACAGGGAAGGAGTCAGTCCTAGAAGTGTTTTCTTTTCAGGAAGTTGCCAGTAACACTGAAAAAGCTTCCCAAGCTGTGCCAAAATTGTGTCTGTACTGCCTAATTCAATTGCTTTAAAGTGAAGTAGTTGTCTTGTCTCAGTGGTTCATCTTCTCTCAGTACCTGTAGGAATATTTTACAGTGAGACACCTGTTTTGTGTAAAAGTAATGCAAAATTGATAATATTTCATTGCATTTGTGCCCACTGAAATCCCCTTTGAGTTCCAGAGGGATTCCACTCCTTCAAATGGCTGCTAGGAGCTATAAAGCCATATGCCTTTAGTATTGCATGACTGGCTTCTTTGAAGGGAATCTGGTTCTATAAAAAATTTAAGTGATCATTTAGACAAGACATAATTAAGTGAACAGAACTAATGAAACACTGGAGAAGTATCATCAAATACAAAATTCCAAATGCCCCCCAACAGGCACTTGCTTGATGAATGACTGCACAAAAGAGCTGGCCCCATCTTTGGAGAGCATGTATTCATTTATTTTATACTTCTTTGAATAATGGGGCATCCATGATACCTTTACGTATTTCATTAGCAGACATTTCAAGCTCAGAGTTACTCACTAAAGAATCTAAACCAGAGTCAATTTAGTAGACATGTGATTTGTTCAGTAACTGAAAATCTGCACTGCTATTGCAGGCTTTTGTAAAAGCCTTATTTCTGAGTATGTAGGCAAGCACATTTTGTTCACATCTTTCTACAGGACAGAACTATTGTCATGCAATGTTTGTGGCTGACTAAGCCTCATCTTCTGGAAAAGAACCACTTGAAAGTACTCACCTCACCCATGCTTCTTGTGGAAATTAATGCTTATTGGTGCACTGTGGCTCTGAATCTGAGGAAATCTGGGAATAAGTTTATGAAAGTGGCTTTTGCTCCACTTAAATAAACCATACCATGTCACAATCAAGGTCTGTTAAATTACAGTGGAATAATCTATGGCCCAGCATTGGAGAGAAGCTTGGGAATAATTTTTTCAGTATTATTGTTATGGCTGACTTTTCTAGAGAAATTGCTTAGAGTTTTTATTTCAATTGATACACAAAACTAAAAAATGCCAACCCTCAGAAAGGGAACAAAGGCAAACCTTAAGCAAGTTTCCTCTCAGATGAGCTGCTTCATAGCAATGAAGCTATTGAACTCATCCATTCATCTTTGGTAAAGCTGCTGCCATTCTTATACTTCTTTGGTTCTACCACTATAATTTCTAACAGGCAAAGACTTGTTTTTTAAAACAAAACAAAATAAAACCCCCAAAAATTTTGGGATCCTTTTTCATTTCATGCTCTACCTGTAAATAGTAATATACAAAAGCATGTAAAGGTGTGGGATAAGCTGCATATGTGAACTGGCACTTGGCATTTTAACTCATGAAAGCAAATGCAAAGGATAAAAATGTGAAGATGCCCCAATTCATGTCACTCACCCATATCTATGAATCAACTATTCCAAGAGAGGGCAATAGACTGCCTAATGGCTGAGTTGTCCTTGGACCTTTTGTTTCCTGAGTGATAGATTACAAGAGAAGGTAAAGGTTGTAACAGAAGTCAATGGTCAACTGTTACCTATGTATGCCTGCAATAAATTTTAAAATATTCCTCTTAAAGACACTGTGTGGGGGTGTATGGGGAAATAATGTTTAAATGGAATAACAGGAATTGCAGGAATTTTTCAATATAGAAAAAAACGTCTGCAATGTTTTGTAGAACAGGGGCATCAAAAGTGGGGAAATAAAGCATGTTTTAGTAGATGAAGAGCATTCTGTGGAGACGACTGTAGATTCAAGATACATCTCGAGTGCTTATTGATGGTCGTTTCAAGCTCCTTGGTGCAGTTGGAACTACTCTGCATTCCTTATTCAATCAGAACTGATGTTATTCTGGTGTAGAATTCTACTAACCAAAGGGCACAGAATTCAGAAATGGAAGCTTAAAAATCTCATCAGTAGAATTTAGCTGAGAAGTATCACAAGTTGTATTTGTATTTAAAACTTGCTTTTTGTTTTTAAGTAAGATCTCAGAACAATGTGTTTAAGAGGATTAGTGATAAATTTGTGTTCTTAATTTTGTGTCAGTCACAAAACTACAGCTACCAACTCAGAATGTGACATCTTTTGCATATATGCAAGCACACATACACACAAAGACATATATAAGTATACAGCTATTAGAAGGAGCTAGTGCTAGAGATGCACCAATGTCTGCCTGCTTTTTATTCTTTTTTCCCCCGGAGGCTTAATTTTAGAGAGTATTGTTAGGTAGTCTGTTTTCTGTAGATTTCAGGTTCATTCTGGAAGCCCAGCAGTTTATGGATGATACTTAGCACCAATTAAGAACATAATACAAAGACAGGAACATCTCATTTCCTGGAACATCAGGATTTACAAATCCTTCTAGATAGCAGGACTTTTTCTCCTAAATATTAAAGGACTTATGAGTTTTAACTGTTTGCCCCCCAGCTCGTGTTTGCTCTTGAAAACAGAGGGATTAAATGCAATCAGAGCATTTTAGTCTTCTGAAAGACTGAGGAGTTCTTTTCAGCACCACTTTGATGTGACTGGATTATTGTTGACACAGTTGACTCAAGGTTCTTATTTACTATGACTTTGACTGCAGTGAGCAATCTGCGTGTCTGGACTCATCTCAAATGAGTCTATTTTCAAATTCTCCCACATGGGTTCACAATAAGCATCATTGTATATGTCACTGAGATCCCCAAAATATTTCTTAAAATATAGAGATAAACAAAACGTTTGTGAAAAGGTGACAAGTATTTCTAATGGCAACCTAGGAATCTTTAGAAAAATCTTGCATTTGATTCAAGCAGCGAATCTTCTTTTCTTTTGCTGAGCTTAACCTTTCTGTCACATATAACATCATAAGTACACCTAAATTTGAGCAAGGCAGGAAAGTTTTCTTTTTTAATGCTTTTGATTTTTTTTTCAAGGAACAAAGGAAGAGCATAGATATTGCCAAAGACCATTAGATCTTTTTTGCCTCCTTTTCTGCTGGTGTTCTAGGAGTCATATCCATAGCTGAAAACTATTTGTCAAATAAGTTTTGCAGATACCATTGGGATTCCGCATGTAATAAATGTTTTTTAAAAATTAATATGAACAAAGTCTCCTCAGTTTTTAAAGGATGCTTGACATTTCTATCTGCTTGTGTTTACACTGGAATTCTGTACATATACACGTTTCAGAAGTTTATTTTTTACTGGGTTTCTAGGCATAAAATGTGTATAGCTGAGAATAGCTCTGTCCCCTGCAAAGCAGGAAGCCAATGTACTCTGTAGCAAACTCCATTAAGTGCATTTTCAGGCTAGTCAGGTTTCAAGAAATAGATAGTTTTATTCAGAATGAAAGATAATGGAAGGGCTAGCTGGTGGTATTGTATATGAAGACTGATATAATGTCTCTAAAAGTCACTTAGAGGTTCAGATGCTGGATTCTGCTTGTGTTAAAAGAAAGTAGCTATTTTCCTGCTTAACACACATCTTCCGGTCCCTTAATAGAAATAAAAGTAATGTAGTGACAAAGTTAATTGATTGCTCATTTTCTAGTTCATCATTACTGACATAAGTTGGCATTGAGAAATCCTTTAGGAAATTCAGAGGAAGATCTCTTTCTTCCAAAGAACTTTAGAAACAAGATTAGATCGATGTGAAGTTGACTTAGGTAACACTAATGCTTTTCCTTTTATTTAAATCTAGAGATGTCTGAATATATAAATCTAATGTAGATGATAAGACAAAGATGAACCTCAAGATATGAATGAATTGGGAGTATTGCGTATCTTAACATCTCTCCAAACATGCTGGAAACTGAGGGTTTGTGAGAGTGAAAACAGAGCCTCAATCATTTTAGCACTCATTTAACTGAGGAGCAAAGACATTTTTCTTACCATATTTTCCCCTGAGTGGCAGCCGGAAGCACTTGGTATTCTTTGGGGAAAAGGCAGATGGGCTTTGCAAGAGATTAATCTAGAACAGTTCTTGTCAGAAATGTCACTTAAAGCAGCAGATGGGATCAGCAATAGGGGATTTGACACCAGCAAGAGAGCAGATAATTCTGTCTTAGGATGTTGGGGTGTTGCGGAATGTCCTGTACAATATCAAACTGGCAGGCTGAATGATTGGAATAGCCAGATCAATTAAAATGTGAAAAAGTTAGATTGTGTCCTTCCCAGTTTTTGCTCTTGGGTCTGAATACTTTCTAGATTACATGTGCTGTGTCCCCTGCTTTTGGGGGACACATTTCGAATATATGCTTGCATTTTCAAGAGACTCAAAGTGTCTAAAGTAAGAGGTAGCAAGGGCAGTAAGCTTTATTCTGCTTTCTGTCCTTTAGAATCTTGTGTGTAAACATACACCAGTTGAGTATCTCCCAATATGGTGAGTTGGGAAATTTCTCTGTTGAAAACAGTCTTCGGCAACAAAAACATTAGCTTTTCTCTTCTGCAAATGCAAATTATACTGTCAAAAATGTTTGTCTGTCAGTGTTTATCTGTATCAGGCTCATTCGTCAGCTAGGAGCTACCTGGATTTAGAGATTTCTGCAAGTCAAGTCAGGAAACTACAATGTGGACAGTGTGAGATTCCAGAAAAAGCTCTGGGAGTTACTCTGTGTGAACAGGATGGTTTATCTTGCTAGTGGAGCTATAAGGAAAGGATGCAGATTCAGATGTTGAGAGTGACCATTTGAACAAAGAAATACAATATTCCTGGGAAGACAGTCCTTGGAAGGAATGATGACTGATTATTTCAAAGCAGTGGGAAATCAGTAACATTTGAGCCAAGAACAATTCTTTTAAGTCATCAAAAGAGTGCAGTTAGGCATATCTGGTAAGCAGAGAAAGAAGTTCCTGCTGACATTTAGCTTAGTTGGAAAAAGCAGCAGTGGAAAGTGAAGAGGTGTGAGGTGTTAAGAGCTATTTGTTAATGTCAAAGTGTGGAAAATTTTCTTTTTTGTTCTCTCTAAAAGCTACATTGAAGAAAAAGAAGTGTGAAAAGAAAGGCAGTGCAGGAGAGAGGCCTAGGAATGTCAGTGGATTAGGGGAGGTGGTAATGTCTTCAGTGTGTTTTCCCATCTTAAGAATGAGGTGTCTACAAGTGTCAAGTTTAACCTTTTGTACCAAACAACTGTGACTTATTAAAATGATAAAGAATGTGTGCTGCAATGATGATTCTACAATGGTTTGAGATGTTAACAAAGAGTTCTGTAGATATTTAAAAAAATAGATATTAGCTGTTGGTGTGCCATACCCTGCTTTACTGATTTTAAATGTTCTGCATAAGGCAAAGACAAACACTCATCTCTTTTTCTTTACAGGAGATGTGCCTAGTAGTGCAATGATTGCAGGTGAAAATCTCACCAACAATGTCATTGCTACCAGAGTGGGGAAAATTGTTTCTTTGTCATATTAAAGGACCCTATTTTTTATTTTGGACTGCACACAAGGTCTCAGAAGAATGAATTAGATAGCTTATAGTTGAATAATTGGAAGTTTTTGACACTGAAGAGTGCTTCATTCTTGAAAAAATATCTGTACGTAGATTTGTTCCTGTTGCATTTGTGATTTCAGCTGTAAATATTGCCGTTAGAGTAATGTTCCCAGAAATGACAGAGGCACCAGCAGAGGATCAAGTAAAGTATTTAGGCTTTGAACACTATCTTGTCAAGTCTGCTAATAAATGCATTTGAAGCTGGATCAGGTGTCTACATATCTCTGTGTAGACAAGGCCCTAGAAACAGGGTAGTCTTAAAATTTAAAGCTTAGAGCTTTTGACATGTTTATGTCTGTGTCAACAAGGAGTTATGGGCTATTGTCAAAATATGTCTGTCTTCTCAAAACAATTCCTCTTCTTCATTAAATGTTCTAGTATCAGTCATTTAGTGAACCATTAATGCCAATAACCTTTATAGAGTTATCAAAGATAGATTAATGGCTTTGAATTCTACATCAAACAGTAACAGGAAAGTCACATGTGCCACTGCTATTGCAGTGTTGAGAACATGACAGTCTGTCATGAATTTTTTATATGATGCACCTCAAAATACTAACACAGTTTCACAGAGTTTTAAACTGATACGTAGTGTTTTTTTAATTCTGTCTTCCTGGATTACTTGCTTAAAAAAATCTCCCTAACTTTTCTTTTTTTGTCAGAGATTTTCCTGCTTGGGGAGTTTTCCCCTGTGCTTAGTTTGTTTTATGAAATGGGATTTCTTCTGCTCCTCTCTCAGTGCCAAATTTCCTGATTAGCATAGCTCCAAGTGCCAGAAGGAAAGTCTTTCTGAGGCCTCGTGTCGTTGTGTATTGATGTGGCTTTACAGTGGCCCTTTGGATTCAGGAGAGATGAGGATGTTACGGCAAAGCGCTGCCTGAGTGCGTTGGCCATTACAGAGCCCCCCCATTCTGGCAGTTGTCCTGCACCCCTGTGAATTGCAATTATAGTTTGGAGCTTGGTCTGAATGGAGTTCTGTTCTCAGGAAGCATTTGCCTTACCCTCCATGTGCCAAGCCTGAAGTTTGATGTGAAGAAAAGGATTTGCCTGTTAGTGTCCTACATAGGYTTGTGAGTAAACAAAATGCTGTCTCGGAAGAAGGTTCAGCAAAGCCTGAATTTTGATACTAAAGAAGTTCTTTGTCACTGCTGCATAATTTCTTTGCCATTCTCCCTGGCCATTCCTCTTAATTTTGGAAAAAGAAATCTAAGAAAAATACAAAGTTATGAAAACATACTTTGCAATATTTATATCAATGTCATTACCTTCAAGCAGACCTAATGCCTGTGTAAACATGGTGAAAGGGATTAAAAGTAAATGGCATTTGGTTTTGTATTAAGCATGAACTTTATTTTGTTTCTTCTTAAACCAAGATTGATTGTGTGAAACAACACCAATGATAAATTGTACAGTATTTGTTAGAAGGGGAGTGGTCAGGATCTCATAATCTTTATTACAAAATCTTTCAGCATATGAGATCTAGCACTACTCTACAGTCAAAGTACCTTAAAGTCTTCATAATTTTGTGTGTACATGTTCACATTCCAATTTAATAACATTGCAGAAACATCAGGTAATATAGTGATTATGATTTGGTGTTGCCAAAGATGTTAACATCCTGATGTCCACATGCTTCAATTATAGAATATGGTTTCTGCCTAAGCATGTAGATTCTCAACTAGAATAAGTTACAGACAAAGCCCAAATCACTTTCAGTCCGAGTGTCTGTTAAACTAATCACTAGAAAGAAAATAACCATGAACAACAAATAAACTTCAAAGACATGGCAACTGTGGGATCTGGTGAAATTAGGAAATTGGGACAACTTGGTAGAAACAAAAGAGATGGAAGTTGTTTTGATATATTTCAGGTCAACTGTTGGAAATTTTTGGAAACAAATCAAACTCTCCATTCTAACCTAATCAAATCAAACAAGGCCCTGTTTGTATCTGCTTGTCTGGCACTTGTTTTAAAAACAGAATTAAAACAGCAAAAGAGAAATGCAGGAACTATAAGATACGGATGAATACATACACATGTGGTAATATCTGTTGTGGATGATAAGTTTTTTTTTTTGTAAGTAGCCAAATGCTAGCTGGCGAACATAGTAAGGCACTATTATTTTTTCTTTTTTAAGTAATTCAGTCTTGTCTGCTAATTTTCTTCCTCAGTCCTCCTTATTGTGCCAAAGAGATGAACATACTTCAGGAACAMATAAATAATAAAAAGTATCTCTTTTGAGGGGCCTGACTGCCTGGCATTTTTTTGTACAACCTGTATTTGATTGAAGTACAATTATACTTTAATCCATTTAAGTCAGTCAAAGGGTCATAGGGCTTGATTCAATATGAAACCAAAGCATGTACTTAATTTTAAGCATGTGATTAAACCTGGTTATATGCTTAAAATTAAATGCTTTGCAGGTTAGTGCCAAAAGTAAGCAGGCTGAATAGACAGAAATACTGGAAAACACAAATAAATTAAGGTACTTGTCTGGTTTTATCCACATACCTCTCCTTTCTCTAAATCCCTGTTTTCTATGACCTCTTAACCCTTTCCTCCTCCAAAGAATGTCAGAAAAAAATCCAACTTCCATAAGAATGTGCCATAATCAAAAAGCCAAAGTCAGGTGTAATSCCGGTCAAATCCTTGTCACACTTGTGGCCTTTCTACTTATGAGCAAACATAACTCTTCAGGGTTTATGCTAAGAGTGCAGTTGTAGTTAATGATCATTAGAAGAGCATCTGTTATTTTGCTGTTTCTGTATTATGTACATATTAAAAACCAAAATGTTAATATATGATACCTTACATGTGTTTTTCATACCTCATAATCACCAAATTTTATACTGGCCAAATCCTCCCYTTAGATTACTGACTTCAGAAGCAGCAGACTCAGGTGCTACATGTTGAGATGAATCGAGATAACAAGGACAAAGTTTTTTAAAACAGAAGAGCAGTCAAAAGGATGGTGACAGAAGGGCAAGGAATAACAAGGAAAGGGAAAATGTTGGAAGACAGATTTAGGTAAAGTAAGGTGGGGAAAAAGTAAATCTCAGAAGAAACTAAAACTGTGAGTCCAGAATACTGGCAAAAGGTCAGAATAAATTTGGGGTGAATAAGGAAGGATGAACAGGAAAGATGGAACATGTTGTTGCTTAAAATATGGAAATTGGTGCCAGAATACTGTGACAATGTGAATTGGAGTGTTAGAGCTCAGAAGGTCTGTCTGTGTTAGGGATTTTTAATCATGAGCATCTTGAATTTAATTGACAAGTCTCACATGATTTTGTACCAGGTCTTATATACAAAATAGAAGCCAAGTCTTTGTGCACAAAATGTAGTTTGCTGTAACGTTTTTATATGGCTGATGTTGGGATTCTAAGACCAAATTCTGAAATGCCACAGAAAAGTAAAAGTTTTGGTGGTTTTCAAGGACATGAATAAGAATAACCCTGGCATTTAAAATATTGCAAATCTTAAAATACTTATTTTTTTATGAAATTGGGTAACTTAATGTTTCAGAAATTAGTTCAAATTCAAGAGTAGTTTTCTGTCTACATAAACATATTGGATCAGAGAATAAAAAATACTTTAGGAAACATGAGATAAGGCACATTTGGAAAAAGTTAGGAATATTAATTAGAACTGAAAGAAATAGAGAGGCTTAGGCTGTGGAAAAAATAGTATATAGAAGTTTTTGTTTGTAAAAGGAAATTATGCAACATGATTAAAATTAATATGAAATGTAAACTTCATAAGAGATGAAAAATGATACATTTACCAAATGCTTCATTCTAGCTTTCTATCCTTTACAAACACTCCTAAATTATGGAACAGCTGTTTGATATGAGAACTACCATGTTTCTGCTGTTCTGAAAAAGCTTAAGAACTTGTTTCACTGTGAATCTCTCAATTACTGCAACGGTGACAGCTTCATATAGTGTATTTTCTAATGAAGCCACCAAAAGGTTTTTTGATTTTCATATACCCATAGATTCACTCTCTTTTATCTGCTTAAATCAACAGCTTCTTTTAGACAAAATTCACAGATTAAACAAAATATTTCATTATGGCTCTTAGGACCTGCTGCTTTCAAGAGTGTGTTTGTTAAGCATAACAAACCCAAAATTATTGCATCCTGAGGAGGGCAGTAAAGATAAAGCTTTATTTTTCTTAGCTTTTCACTGTTTTCATTGTATGCTGTATTCTGAAGGTGCATTACTGAATGGCACATATTTACAGGTGTTACATATTTCGGGAGCTTTGCTGCATTTGTTTAGTCTGGRGAAGAGGAAGCTTAGGGGGACCTTCTCCCTCTGCAGCTCCCCGAAAGGAGGTTGTGGACAGGTGGGCCTTGGCTTCTTCTTCTCCAAGGTAACAAGTGATAGAACAAGAGGAAATGGTCTCAAGCTGCACCAGGCGAGGTTTGTGAGGGACATCAGGAAGAATTTCTTCACTGAAAGAGTGGTTAAGCATTGGAACATGCTGAGCAGGGAGGTGGTGGAGTCACCATCCCTGGAAATGTTCAAGAAGTGCCTGGACATGGCCTGGACATGGCACTGCTACGATTTAGTTGGCATGGTGGTGTTCAGTCAAAGCTTGAACTCAGTGATCTTGGAGATCTCTCCAGCCTTAATGATTCTATGATTCAATGATAAAATATACCATCAGGGGACTGAAATCCTTTGTTGGGATTTATCTGAGGGTCCAACTCTATTACGTGACAGTGCAGAACTGGAAGGTGTCCATCACTTATGAAAATAGCCTGCAGGTGATGAATTCCATGAGCCACCCTTGCTTCAACTGGGACAACCCCTTAGAAGAAAACAACATTGACTTCTGGGTTGAGTTTAAAGAATAATTTTGCAGGTTGCAAAATAAATGAGATGTTATTTTTATATTTTGTCTTAAGCATTTCAAAGAGGCCAAGGTCCCTTCAAAATGGAACAGGGGGATTTTATAAGAGGAAGAAGTATTATACTTTTTCCATTAATCTGTCTTGGGAGCTTCCTTACAGCCAGGTTTGTGTTGAAACTTAGGTCATTTTCCTTGTGTTAAGGGGCAGTGAGTTTTATGTGGTTAAAAATTATGTGTCTGTTGGGAGGAAACTGTAATTGCAGAACAGCAGATACCTAAATTGTTCTTAATATTCAGTATGTTCCTTTCTGACTAGGCATTGTTATTCCTCAGGAGCCTGCTATTTGCTTTAAGCTCAGGAAATAATATACCTTTTTAAAGCTGACAGAAATGTATCTGTTTGCATATTTTATTTGTATGGATACACACATGGCCAGTATTATGAAACTTAGTTTTAAAGATATTCTGTACATGCAGATGTTTTGGGCTCATGTGTGTATTTATACATTACCATATGGCTACAGTATATTATCCATACCCATTAGGAAATGTCTTTGGAGCAATTTGGGCAAAAATAGGAAAAGAGCTTGATTTCTTTCTTTGAAGAAGGTAACTGACAGAAGATACTGATTTAGTCAATAACTCTCAAAGGTGATGCTGAAATGGATGATGTTTCATTAATAAAGCAATGTCCAGTGAACATTGGGGATGACAATGTAGGATTCTAAACATTTGCTGACAGTTTCCCAAACAAATCTTGCAACTCCTCAATAAAAAAACAGTTCAGATTGTCTTCAGATCCCTTTTTTACAAAGCAATGCAAAGACTGCCAGGTACTCTCCTCATTACTAAGTAGACCTGTGTCAGGGGTGCACAGGTTCTTTAAAGTCATGGTAAAGAAATAAGGTAGGAAGAAAATACATGTACAGTACTGAAAGCTGGGGAAAAAAAAATTTCACCAGAGAACTGAGACACAGCAGTTTAAGATGTAACATTGAATTCCTTTAATTTATGAGAAATATTTTCTGTTCATGCCAATCTCTTGAAACTTGTAAATAATTGAATTATTTAAAGTTGAAAAATTCAAATATTATTTTTTGAAATTGCAAGAGAAGAAAAATTGTTATGGGGAGACACAGCATTTTCACTAGCATGCTCTTTTGACCAAGACTCCCTATCCTGTAGGGCATTTCCCTATGTAATGTAGTTCAGTAGTGTTCAAAGACCTCAATAGATTTTTTTTCCCTTGATTTTTTTTTTTTAGTAACAGTCTTCCCAATCAGATGTTGAGGTGGGTAGTGAGCTGATACAAACTGGAGTGGCCCTGTTGAAATACAAGAATCAACTGGCTGAGGAAAGAGTCTAGTACAGTTAAGCACATGTAATTATTTGGAATGGCTTCATTGTGCTTGAGATTTAGCATTGGAAAAATCATAATTGGAAGCTGAAAATAGTCCTTTCTCAGACACAGTTCAGTGAAACATTTAAACACATGCTTCAGTTCATCCCTGTTTAATAATGTGCTTAAATAATATATTTAACTTTAGTCACATGCTGAAGTCCATTTTTTTCCAGGGCTTTTAAATAGAGCTTTCACTTTTACTCATATTTAAATGCCAGTTTTGTCCACTTGCCAGTRTGTAGCTAAATTATAGTTCTATTTTTAAAATTAAGTACAAAGACATACTAACCACACACATTCTTCTGAGGAAGCATAAAATAACACAGGAGTAATTTCTTCATAACCCAGAGTTTCCACTAGCTGTATTTATTGGCTGTGTGTTTCAGGTGTCAATAAACAGAGACAAGTGCAGATTTGCTTGTATTTATAAAATACGCATACAGTCTAGCAACAATCAGAGTCATGGAATTTTTGAATCATGGAGTGGTTTGGTTGGAAGTGGCCTTTAAGTTCATCTTGTTCCATACCCTCTCTGCTGTGTACAGGGGCTCCTGCCACTAGACCAGTTTGGCTCAAAGSTTCATCCAGCCTGGCTTTGAACACTTCCAGGAATGGGGCATTCACACCTTCTCTGGGCAACTTGTTCCAGTATCTCACCATCCTCACAGGAAGGAATTTCTTCTTAATATCTAATCTGAATCTGCCAAAAGTAACTCTTCTAATAGTAAGAGTGTTAAGATGTGTTTTGGCCAAAAGTGAAAAAAAGATAGCACATGTTAACTCACTGAAAATGGGTCAATACCTGTGACTAAATTGACAAGCATATTTTTTCTGAGCAATTTTACCTGTACATTGCCATTGGCTTTCTTGAGGTTTTTTCCTCTTTTCTAAAATCAGAGATAGTACTTTGCAGTGAATAGGTACCCAGTGATGACGGCAACACAAGCTGTATGTAACAGTTTCCTATCCTTTGGCACATTGCCAAATTAACTAAGCTCCAATTAATCAAGGTAACAGCTTTTTGTCTTGCATGACATGAGCCTGTTGACAATTTCTGTCTTTCAGTTACACTCTGCATAGGCTGTATCCTTCTGGTTGGCATCTGCTATAACCTGGATTATTGCCAGACAAAATAAAAGTGATTACTTTTCTTCTTAGCTGAAGTAATCTGCTGTTGATTGTACTTGACACTGTCAAACTTTCATTGTAACACTCTTACCCTTAGTGTATGTCTGGTCACAAAATACATCCCGGTTCTGTTGTTTAGAAAAGAAATGCAGACATCTGAAGCATAGGGAAGAGTATAGAGTCTGTGATGTACTACATACACTTGGACTTTGCTCTGAGGCCATGCTTCTTATCATTTTGAAGTAATCCCTGTTCAAATTTTTACAGAAAATTATTTTTAACGTTTAAATATATATATATTTTTTGTTTTTATATGGAAATTCTACTTTCATACACATTTTGTTAGAGCCAGTATCTGTTCTTATCCTACCTTTCAAGAAATTAAAACCAGTGTTTTTTTCAGTGTTGGAAGTACAGTCTATATTGCTATAAACCAGACTTATCTGTGATGCATTTTTCTGTTGCATTGCTTCCTGTGAGACTTGACTCACACAGGGTTCAGCTGCTGAGTGTATACTATGTTAGAAAGTGTGGATTTTAGCAGCCTGGTAACATGTTATAAATAGGACAGTGGGCATTCCTGCAGTAAGGCAAAACTCTACCAGACTTCAGAGAAGATTTTTTTAAGATTAAAAAATTAGGAATTTTTTAAGCTTTCCTATTAGGAGTGTGATATGTATTTATAGTACCCTCAGGTTCTGCACAATAAAAATGGTTAAACCTTTAGTCCTTTTAGTAGCTCACAGTTTTATTACTGAAGTTATTTTGTAGATTTTATGCTTGGAGCAAGGTCAGTGTATTGCACTATATAAATTATTCTAAGTAATTGCTCAGTTATTTTATAGCTTAGTCACAGGATTTTTTTATTATTAAACATAGGCTTTTCTTGAAGGCTTGGAAGAGAAGGTCACTATAAATCACATGGCAGCTTGCCATTTGGGGTTTCAGCTTTACCTGTGATAAGGATTTAATAACAATCTGGCCCGAGACACCAGCTCCCTCTCAATTACCTTTCCACATGGGCATTAGTTCACACTGTTTATTAAAAACTCCCCTTGTAGTTGTTTTAATGGAGTGTTTCAGATTAATGGCCCCTGTGGAGTTTAACTTCATTGCACTTCATTAAAGCTAGATTGTACAAAAGGTTACTTCAATTAAATCCAGAACTTGACCTTAAATCTGTACGAATTTTTTTTTTGAAAATGTGGTAAAATTTCTATGCCAATCTTTTGAGATTAACAAGGCAAAATCCTTTTGGTGACTGAAGTTCAAATTATGTTATATCTGTTCCAAGTTTGTTTTCAGATTAATACTCAGATTTCAGGAGATTAGAGATGAAAGCAATTGAACAGTGTATGATCTGTAAATAAATTGGCTAAGCAGTTTTGTTAGAAACCTAGGACAGACTAGGGAAACTTTTTTGCCTGTCAAAACAGTTGCTGGACGTTTAACAAAACTTCTGTGAGGAAATAACCATTTATCCACGAGGCAGGTGAAAGTGCTTGTATAAATGAAACTCTCCTATTTTCTAAATATAAGCCCCATAGAGGAGTGCCAAATACACTGTCTCTTTTGCATGGGTAAGCCTTTCAGAGCAAAAATCTTTGGTGTTTTCAATCTCCCATTTCCTTTCCAAATGTTGTTGTAATAGCAGGTGTTGGGAGAGGTATTCCTATGTAAGGTGGAAAGAAAGGTTGATGCAGAACTGTGCTGGGAGCGAGCTCAGTTGGTTTGGGATGGAGAAAAGGAGCAGTGGAGGGATAATGAGGTTTTCTTAAAGAAACATTAGCTCACTAGTCTTTCTGAAAAAGACAGTGGCTTTCATGTCCTAGAAAATAGGGTTTTCTTGAGTGTAGGGTATTCAGTGTTGCTTTATTACCAGTTTTCCCTCTGAAATTCTTGTTACTAAGTTGCGTCAGTTCTTGACAATAGGTACAATAATCTGTAGTTTAGCAGAACAGAGGATTTTTGTACTAAGAAAGTTTGTAGCAATCTCTTGTTAACAGAATTTAACAAAACTGTAGTGGAAAAAAGCAACAATTAATTCTGATATCATGATCTAAATGAAAAATTTAGAGTCTTGATATTCCTGTGTGTATACAGAAGGAAAGAGCAAAGTCTTACAGCATTCCATAGATTCACACATACACCCTGAAATAGCTGAGATTAAACAAAGGTCTAAATATTTAGCATTGGACATTTTGAAATTATTTTTAGATGGCTCATCATAGCAGTTATTAAATGTTCTACTTAAAGATATTTGTTTAGGAAAAGTTGACACAAATTTATATAAAGCAACAACATCTGTGATGGTCTTTGAGAGCTAAAAATCATATATTCTTTGCTAAGAAGAAGTGTATTTCAAATACAAATAATTATTAGATGTGAACGTTATATGTATCACGGTTTCAAGACAAAATGCTGGGCAGGCTGCATCTGCAGTGGGCACAAGAGATTATAACATGTATTTCAGGCTCTATTTCAAGATCACTAGTATTTAAGATGTTCTTTCCATGTAGTCACATCCAACATGTTTTCTCCTAACACTTTTGGGTAAATTTGTGGAACTAAATAGGAGAGACTTTTTTCATTAAATCCTTCTAAAGTACTGGGAGAGCTCTTAGTCATGAGTCACAATGCAGGGTCAGACCATCCTAGTATTCCAAATTATCCCCTGTAATTTTAAAAGAAAAAAATCTAAAAAATGAGTCAGCTGGCTTCCACTCCCCTGCTCCACAAAGTCCTCTTTAAGCCATCAAACACTGTTTCTCCTTAAAATAGCTGGTTTAATAAGCACATGCTATTTTAAATTAGATAATGTAAAGAGCTGTTCAGAAAACCTCAAGTATTACCTATATTCTGAAGCACTTGCCTTTTAAATGAGCCATCTGGACTAAAGGGTGAGTTGGTAGTACAATATGTTAATACAAAATCATAAATGAGATAGATACAGGAAGTCAATAAAGGGGGGGAAAAAACCCTGTTTCTTTCCATATAGAAAGTAGAGGGCAGACCACTGACAATATCGAAAAGCAGAGTTGGTATATATGAAATTAAGATTCTTGTTCACAGGATCCATAGTTAGGTTTTGCAATGCACTAAGATCATTAAGAATAAATGCATTTAAAAAGAGATTATGCAAGTTCATGGAAGAAAAGTGAAGCAATGTTTTGATGAAACTTACAACTAATAAAGTCTTTAAAATGTGATTGCTGGAAGATGGAATAACAAAATGAGGCAAGTTTCTTCTGTACTTTCTCATTCTATGCTCTCTCCTGTAGCTTTTGCTACTGGCCTCTATGCAAAACCAGCTGCTGCCCTAGTTATGCTTGTGGCTCTCAAACTGTCTTTAAGATCAAGCCTTGGCTGTTTTATGCAGTGGCATTAAGTGACAGCGCTTCTAGGATGGAATTCACAGAAAAGGGAGCAGTCGTATCTGTGTTTGGGGATTTTTTAGTTGTTTTTTTTTTTGTCTTTGTTTTTAATTCTTGAGTTTTCTGTGTGCTTATTACCTTTACTATGGTATTGCTTCTTTCCTTATACTTTGTTGTGATTACACAAAATGCTGAGGCTGGAGCTGTCATCACATGTAGGTGGTGAAATGACTGGTGTAGCAGCTGTCTTTTCGGCAGGACTACAGTTTTACATCTGACTTGCTTCTGCCAACTCTCTGGCTTCCTGCTGATTTCCATTTCTCCGTGGAAGTCATCTGCCTGGAGCTTAACACAAGCATGTCAAAAAGAGTGCTGGTAAAACAAGGTCCAATACATCCTCTGCAAAATGAATCTATTACTGTTTATCAAACCACTCTGCAAACTGGGAAATTAATCTTTTAGTTTCAAATCATTACACACAGCGCTCATGACAGAATGAGAAATACATTTGTTTCACCTATAGCTGATCAGAAATTGTTTATCGTATAGGAAATCTCTCATCACTCCCACTGCCTGTTTGAATCTGCAAAAATGAGGGATGTGCTGCCAATCCAACAGTGCTTTTTAGTGTATGCTGTCCTCCAAGCACCGTTTAGACCTTTGGTGTTAGTATTACTAGTTGTATATTTACATTAGAGAGTGAGTAAATTCTCTGTAACACTCTGACCTGCAGTACACTGGCATTGTGCAAGCTTTTGTCTTTGAGTATCTCAGATGAAGACTGAAACAGTTTTTAAGTATTTCAGAATGTAACATCCTTTTCTTTCAAAGTGTCAGCCCATTAGGGCACATCATATGGATACTCGCCTCACCATTCTTACTCTTCACAGGATGCTACATTAAATTCAAGGTCACGGGGTTAATCTTCAAAGTCCTTCACAGAATTGGTACATGTTACCTCTGAGAAACTCTCTTTGTGAATACAACCTCTCCTGACAGCTGTGTTCCTCAGGAATTATGAAGCTGTCAACCTCAAGGGTGAAGCCTGAGAGGGCAGAAGACAAGGCCTCCTCAGCAACACAGCCAAAGCTTTGGAAATTATTATCTGAGTAGATAAGAATGACCACAAATCTCTCTGTCTCCTTGGCAAAGTATAAAACTCGCTACAACTTAGGTCCCATGGGCACAACTAAAGACAATAAAGACAGAGGATAAAAAGGTTAGCAGTAAGAAAAGGAAGAGCAAGAGAGGAAGAACAAGGAGTGAAGAGAAAAATTGCTCTCACATTGCTTCTCAGAATAAAAGCCTTAGTTCTGATTTGGGACAAATACTGGGAATACTTCAGATGTTAGAGAGAAGGCATTTAGATTTATTCATTAGGCTTTAGTATGTAGGCATCCATTTTTGTGCTCCTAAGCTGATCTCAGATACTTTGTAATGTAATCTTAATATATTATTAGTAAAATGATAGGTAGTTTATTTTAATTATTAAAGAAATGCTTTTTGGCTAATCATCTAAGAATATATCAGATTCTGCTAACTGTCTTACAAAGTAATTCATCAGCATGAGAATGCTTTATGTACTTACAGGTATGAAAAATATCAAAGCCACWAACATGTTGTGATCTGCAAGCTTTGTGAAATAGGGCTGCCTCTCTGTCTTTCTCTGTGTGTTCTTGGAATTGTCTGCCTTTGACTTCAATCAGTAGGCATGTCTCTTGCAAGTATTAATTAAATGCTCATAAATCTATAGTGCAACTGTATGTCACAGAAAAAGAAAAGGAAACTTTGGATGTTTATGCTGTGAAAAAGGGGCCTATATGAAAAAAAATACCCCTAAGTGTTGCTTTTATGCAAGAGGGATGAAGTGGCACTTACCTGCCATGAATAGCAAAGTCTTAAAATTATAAAGGCTTTTTACTTTGTAATCAGATACCTACTGATTAAAATCCACAGTCTCTGTCCTCCCCATTGGAAAACTGGTCCTCAGAACCAGATATTTAGCCATAAAACTATGCATACTTCTACGATGCATTGTTGCTAGTCTGTAGCTTATATCAAACCTGTGTTTCTGGTGACTATGCCCTCTTCTTGAGCAATATTTTACTAAAACAAAGATGTATAGACCGTTTCTTGGTGCTTTAGTTCAGCTTTTTCCAGACACTGCTGCTGCTTTGAACCTGCAGGTCATACTTCTGGTTGGCAGCAGTGACAGTGCTATCTTTTAAAGTTCAAGAATATTTGTGCCCATTTGGCATCCCCTCAAAGGCTATGATGTAGCCTACTGAGCTGAATGAGAATTCTACTGCTGACAGTACTTAGCTTTTAGTTAATGCTGAATTTGATCCATTGCTAAGGAATAACAGGGATGCATACAAATTTAAACACCTCTGTTTGAGCACAGAGTAATGCAAGTTCCCTTTCTCTTATGATAAAACATGACAGATTCTATAAAACTCATATATATTTTCCCTAAAATAGCTTTACTGTTGACATTATCGCTTCTTGAGAAATTAGCTGCGATCTTCTTTCATCTGCAGGCAAAACACCTGCTACTTGTAAGTGATTGTAAGTTAAATCACTTGCAAGATTGGTGCTTGTTTTAAATGGCAATTAAACTACTGCATTAAATCACATTTGTTTCTACTGTACCAAAAGTTCAGTAACCTTGATGTGTACCACATTTCATAGTTGCGAGCCACAGGTCAAATGTAAAGACACTGTAATAACAGGTAATAAAATACAGAAATAGGCTGGCCTGTCAAGGCCTAGACAGGCAAAGCAATGCAGGACTGCTGGGCTTGTGGCTCTTGCACTTCCGTCAGCGGATTTCTGCTGTTAGTTGTAGGTATTAGGGGAAGAGATAGCTGAATAGAGAAACATGTTTGTGACCTGTTCTCCATTTGGCAGAAAGTACAAAAGTTTCTCAGTAGTTAGTGTAATGACTATTTTTGACTTTTTTCAAAGTTGGTTAACAGAAGAAAATGTACTCATACATATATAGTTTAGTAAGACACGTGGAAAATTATGAATCTCTTCACAAATAACCTTCAACCATTGTGAGTTTAGGTTGATAGAATCACTTTGTTCCTTTTAGCTTGAAAGAGAAAGTGGCYTTTATTAGGATCACAGCTCTGTGTATGCCCTCTCATTTTCTAAACCTTTCAAAAAGGGGCACATCTTGTCCTGTAAAAATGCAAGAGACCAGCTTACCTGAATTGGGTGGCGTCAATGCTAGTGCAGTGACTGGTACAGAAATAGTTAAGTATTGAAGAGGAAAATACACTTTACTGTGCTGTAGGCATCTATCATGGCACTGGGTGAAATAAAATAAGTTCAGGAAATAGATACTGCATCCATCAGAAAACCAATCAATTTTGGATCTATGTGTAACACAGCATATCTATTATTGCACTAAAAGGCATCTGTCTTTCACTCAATGCTTCTTTTAAAATATGCCATGGAAAGATTTCTGTAAAAGGAGGTAGTTGCTGAATTGTGCTGTTGCAAGTGGTCAAGGGTCTAAGGTATTTTAAAATGCAGTTTGTGTTTAAGATGTACTCATTTTGATCAAAGAGGTTTCCAGACTGACTCACCATGTGGACACACATCTGTTAAATTTTAGACATTAGGTAGGAGCTCCAAATAACTCCCGAAAGAATCCCTTTACATTCCCTACAAGCCACAACTTGCATTCTGTTCAGCTTTCTGTTGCATAAGGATTCGTTCCTAGCAGGTTGTATATATGTGTGAGACAACAGGGGCAGGAATGATTATGATGAGTGTTGCTGTCAAATCATCATTATGCTTGCTGCCATAAACAGAGGCACACAACTCTAGCACCTGCCTGCTCCTTTCCTGTAAACAGCTAGGATCAACTGAATTATATTCTGACAACAAGACCTAGATTAATAATTACTTTCSTTATACATGCAGAGTTGTGCCTTGCTTATCTTTTATGAATGTGGTGCAGTAGTGCAAAACTCTGTTGGCTGGCAGATTTCCTATAAATGAAAAGAAAAGCCTGTCAGATCAAAATTGTACTTATTTTTGTGATTTGAAACAACATTCTGGCAGCTGAGGCTTTCAAGGGGGAGCAGACACCATTGATTAATTTGCCATTATTTCTCTGTAATGAAGTTTAAATAAAATAAAAATAATTAGATATCTCATTCCAAATTCCTGTCTGTGTGTGGGATTTGGGTCTTGTGGCTTTTTTTCCATGTGTTTACAGGTGAAGTACTCTGCATTTATATGCACTGAGCACATAAATGGCAAAGGTATAGCCTTTCTTATGATACTGGATCTGTTAAATTAGCAGCAAAACAGTGTGAGTAGTTATCCCCAGGGTTTTTTGTTCTTTACATTTCGTTGTGTGATCTCAGAACAAAGGCTTTTATAAACTTAATTACAAAAAGGAAAGAACAGAAAGGGACTAGGGAAGAGGGACAGTGAGTCTGTAATTGATCTTTTTTTTTTTTTTTTTTTNTTTTTTTTTTTTTTTTTTTCTGATGAGTTTAACAGAAGCAGTTCATTGTCATCATTCTGTTTATCAGTTTGTGTTTTCCTGCTCTGGTCAATCTACTTTCTCTTAATTTTTTTTTAAGATGATTTCACTTTCATTAAAATGCTATGACAAATTAGTAATTCTCAATGTTCTTGTTTWTTGTGTGAATATATGGTGAGTAGAAAAAACTTGGTAGTTGTTGAGATACAAAGTGATGCCCATGCACTTTAGTTCCTGATAAATACGCAAGCACTGCRGTGGCAAACAGCATGTCCACTGTAGGATAGCCTTTGTATGCTGTGGTTAACTGAGACCCACAAATATGATTTGATTTCCACAAATTATCCTTTAATGTAACCTTTCAAATCTATCCTTTAACGTAAATACTGCTTGTGTAATTTTCTTTTTGAGAACTACTAAGTTTGTTACATGAAAGACAATTGTGATAGTCTTTCATGAATATTTACTTTGATTTTTTTTTTTTTTYTTAATAAAATAATTGACTAAAAATTGTGTTTACTGTTTTGTCCAGAGGAAAGCACATGGATGTACTTTGGCAAGCATTTCTGCAGGAAGTAAAGGTTTTCTGGTACCCTTTGGGATTAGAACTCTGAATTTGCTCTTCCATGTGGTGAATGTTTTCCATGCCACCTATGATGACTGATGTCAGACTCTATCAGGGTCACAGTTTTACTGTTTTTTTGTCCAGAGAACTTGTGGAGTCCATATGTTAGTCCAATCAAGAAGCATAGTGTTTTTATAGAGTCAGATAATTACCTCCTATGGCTCTGTTTTTACTGGCAGAAAGTAATTTTTAAGCATTGCCTGACCTCCCAGTTCTGGTASATTTTAGGTTTTCCATCAAAACCAGTCTGCTCCCAATCCCTTCTGCATGTAGTTAATTCCTCAGTTCTAATGACCCACATCTGTCATGGTGAATGTGACAGTAATTCAGAACTGTTATAAGAGGCAGCAGTCACATTACAACTCACTGAAGATAAAGGAACTGTTTCTAAAGCTAGATCAATTGCTTTGGTATTTCACTGTAGCTTTATGTGGAAAATCTTGTTTTTTCAACTTTTAAAATGAAAACTTATTCTCTTATTTTTTTGCCAGGATCTCTTTTACTACTTCACTGTCAGCATGTAAGGGATACAGTGAAGGTTAAGACAGAAAGAAATTTTACTCAATTGAAAGAGTGCATGAGAGATAATTAAGAAGAGGTAATCACATTCCTTCAATCAGAAATTAAAGGAAAACAGACATAGCAATTTTGTTAACTGGTCTGTACATATAGGCTAAGAGATAATTTTTTAAAATGTTTAAAATTGCACATGTAAAAATTCTCCTTTTGAATGGAAGGAACCTTTCCTCTGCCAGAAACAGGAAGTGTCAGTGATAGAAAAAAACATGAAAAAGATTCACTTGCTCACTAACCTTTCTCTTTTAAACTGTATTAACTTTAGATGGAGTACATGCTGTCACTTTATAGAACCTTTTAAAGTACAGAAGTTAGGAAACCATTGAACTATTGGATGGGAGAAAGAGAGGCTTGAGCAGTGTAGAAAAGATGGATTGAATGTCTGCCTAAAGATATTAAGCATCATAGTCCTTAGTGAGAGATTTTCATCTTTAAAGCCATACTGATTTGGGTAACAAATACCATTTAAAGTGCCTGTATGTCCTTTTGTCTCTCAAGACATAGCGTTAGCACGTGACTGTGCATTTTTAGCAACATGAAGCCTGAAATCTCTTAATTATCCTCTCGGACTGATGCTACTGGTAAATAGCACTTCTGATTCAAACCTGTTTAAGGTATAAGTGAGAAGCAAATCAGGCTTGATTACTTCAGGAAAGGTCCATCAGCATGACTAGTGTGGTGGTATTCAGTTCAGGCSCAGGATTTTTGCATAGGTCAGTGAAAACTACCGTAGTTTTTGCCACTTCAGGCAAGGTAAGTGATAGTGCAAATATGGTAATGTTAATTATCATTCAGTAAGAAGTTATTAGATGGTACAGATCGTTAACTTTTCTTGCCAGAGAGCACCACCACTTTTTTCTCTCATTCTAGGGAAAAAGGAAGGCTGATACCTGCTTTAATTTCTTCCCAGCAGATAAAACATGTCTGTAAGATACTTTAACAGAAAGTAACTGTCAAGGGGTGAGATGGGGTTGATGGGGAAAAAAAAATGTATTCTTCATTATAAAACCACAGTCTCAGTGTTCATTTATGCAAAAGATTTATCTTGCACAGCAATTTACTTTAGTCTCTGCAAAACTTACTTTTATATTCAGAATGAAAGATGAAAACAATCCCTCACCATTTAGCAGATCTTGGATTTACTGCATGCTAGGTTTTTCTTTTTCATGCTATTTTCTGTCTTACCAAACTTATATTTTATGGTAGAACCTGACCTGCTGTGAATGGACGATATTAATAGAGTTCTGTCATCCTACATAGGATCCAGCTTTGGCTCACTCTTCTCCCAAGTACATCAGTAACTTTTATATGTACTACTAGCAAATTCATTCATACATTTGCTGAAGGCTTAAATTCTTGTTGATACTGATATTGTTTTATTCATTCTCTCAATGAATAGATAAGGCTGTATAAACCAGGGATGATGTAGTGTCATTTTGAAGAACATGGCAGTTTTGCAGACATGGGCTCATAATGTCAAAGTGCATTAGGCTGTTGAAAGAGCCTGGACTGTATGTTTACAGCAGATATCAAACTCCTAAGTCCCACCTGGTAGTGGTTAATGGGCTAATACCAAGTTGCATTACAAAACCTCTGCTCATTTTTCTTACCTAATCATGGTCAGAAGTACACTAAGTTTTTATGTTAAAATTTCCTGTGAGTCTGAAGTTTTGCTTATTAGCTTGTACTCCTTTTTCCCCTGGAAGA
This sequence comes from Malurus melanocephalus, assembly GCF_030028575.1. Classification (NCBI taxonomy): domain Eukaryota; kingdom Metazoa; phylum Chordata; class Aves; order Passeriformes; family Maluridae; genus Malurus; species Malurus melanocephalus. The sequence goes on along the minus strand of NW_026623795.1, from coordinate 88,209 downwards.
AGCTTTCCTTTTCTTTGGTACGTGCTCTGAATGTGCTCTACTACTTGGGATCACTGGAGCAGACAGTGAAGAAGGTTTGCAGCATCCTCTTTCTGCAAAGAGTAGCTGTGTTTAGAGCTCTTATTGATTAGATCCTGTCATGCCAGACKGGATCAATTCCTTCCTTTGCCTTGAAAGGTGTGAAGACAATTTAGATATGTCTAATGTAAGAGGAATATTCCTTAGAGTCTGAGTTTAATATTTTTTCACATGGAAGGATCTTACCTTTATAGAGAAGAGCTGACTGCCATTTATTTTACAACCATTTTCTAAGTATTGACAATTTTCTTTTTTTTTTTTTCTTTTTTTTTTTTTTTTTTCTAGATTCTATGAAAGAAGGTAAATATCTTTCAAGCTTTAATGCCAAATAACAGTTTTTTTCCAAACTTCTTAGTATTTTTGTTGGTTTTCTTTTGGACTCTTTCAAGTTGCTATGTGTTTTTGTTAAAGTCGTTATCTAAGACAAGGCACATTCTTTTTATCTGAGGGCTSAAAGCAGTAAGTAAAGTGAATTAATTACTCCCAATTTACAGATAAAATTCCAGTTAGTATATTTGAAGGTGAATTCCAATATTCTGCACTGCATTTTCCATTGTTATCTTACTCAGTTCACAGTTGATTTGCAACATCTTCATAGTTCCTAATTTAGGCAGATATTCTGAATATTATAATTGGGCATTGGATTTCTTCACCCTGAGTACAGTGTTACCCTGTCATCATAAATTTCCACTTCTGTTTCTAAATAATRTCTGCAAATGTTCATAATCATCCTAAAAATAGAGGAGAATTAAAAGTGTTTGCAACATTTTAAACTTCWTTATCTGCAAGTTTTTCATTATCTATTTTCCTGGTTCTTCACAGTCCGTGTTGTCTGTTCAGAACATCAGTGGAAATATTGACTAGAAGTAAAAAGGTTTTTTAGTTGTTGTCTGAAATGCTTTCTCACTTTGACATGGAATTGCTGAAGTCTGTGCTTGGGAGATTTTTTAAGGAGTTGTTCTGCCATGTTACAGGGAATTAATGCATACCAGATTTTCTTAGTGTGCTTATGAGAATGCCGTAGAGAATATTAAAAAAAAAAAAAAAGTAATGCTGATGTTTATCACATCTATTGCTTCCCTGTTATCCATTAGCTTGCAAGTCTGTCAAAGAAATAAATTATGCCAATTTGATACAACCTTTTTTCTTGACAAATCCATGTCATATGTTTTTTATCATATTATTATTATTGAGGTGCTTATAAATTGCTTGATAATATGTTCCAGAATCTTTTCAGGAATCAGTTAGGCTGTCGCCAATTCTCCAGTCCCTTCTTTCTCTCCTACATAAAGATGGTACCAAGATTATCCTTTTCTAGTCCCCTGAGAGTATCCAGTGAATTTTAGAAAAATCCATTAAAATATGAGAGACTGTTTCACTGAGTCCTAAAGATAGAATTTAATCAAGCCTTGCAAACTTGTGTGCACACAATTAATCTAAATATTCCTTAACCTGGGTTCCCTAACTTGGTCAGTTCTTCTGTCCCCTTTAAAAAATATCTGGTTACAATTCATCTTATTTGTACAAAAAAAGCGCAACTGGATAAATCAGTGTTTTTGTTATCATCAACTCACCTGGCTTCCCTGTGAAGCAATCAACCAGTATTTTCATCTGTTTTTGTCTTATAGTGTATTTGTAGGATCTTTTTCTGCTTTGTTTGTTGATTGGCATCTAAGCCTTTTTTTTTCAACTCTGTGTGTTTGTGCTTTATAATCGTAGTACACTTTCTGCAGTTCTTTTTGACTTTCAGAGTTCCTAAAGAGGTCTTGAAGTAATCATTAGGCTTGTAATATTTTTTCTTCTTATTGAATTAGGTGGAAAACGGCATTTTAATATTGCATATTTCAGAGATTTTGGTTGCTCTCACTATAGTTGATGCAGTCCTTGCATGGGACCAAACAGAGCTTTTGCTTTAAATTTTGCCATAAAGGAATGTTATTTAGCTGCTTTTGAAAGCTTAAGGCCATGAACTCTGTTATTAAGTGATAGATTCAAGCTATCTTCCACTTTGTCCCGTCAAAAAGTAGATACAGGCTATTTTATCCTCCTTCACATTCTGTATTTAATTTCTATTTAAAAAATCTTGGGTTTAAATAATGACTTCTGTGGCTTTGTCAGCATTCAGGAGTATAAAAATGTAGCTTTTTCTCAGTATATATTAAATAAATCAAGGTGTTAACATGGCCTTTACATAGTATCCAGGATTCTCCTAATTTGCCAGCTTGTGCTGAATCAGCCAGTGTTGCTTGGTTGCTGGTTTTGTTACTTAGTCTCTTTGTTTTGTTTTGTTTTATGATGGGGTTTTTCCTGTGTTTTGTTTTGTTTTGTTTTGGTTGGGTTTTTTTGTTTGTTTGTTTGGGTTTTTTTTTTTGGTGTGCATGTATGTGGTTTGGGTTGTCTGTAATTAACTTTAGATCTATGCTGAACTCATTCAAGGCTTCTTAACAAGATAAACCAATTTGAAGTGTGTTGTCTCCAAAGATGAAGGTTTTTTCTGAGGTAGTTCCTACTTGGGAAGTGGAGAAAGTGAGAACTGGAGGTGGAACATAGAATAATAAAATATTTTGGGTTGGAAAGGGCCCTAAAGATGATGTAATTCCAACGCCCCTGTCTTGGGCAGGTAGGTTGGAATTCTCTTGAAGAACCCTGAAAATTACGTCATTGCTTTTCTGGCTGACTGGAAATTATTTTTTTATAGGGAATACAAAGGATGGGGGGGGGGGTTCCCTCATTGGCTACAGACACAAAAAAAATTCCCTAAAATTTGTTCTTGCAAGTGGTATCTGCTAAACTGTGTCCTGGGTCAGAAAGGGCTCTATAAGTAGAATGGTATAGTTTTAATTCCTTTTGGCAATCAGTTATTTTTGGTGACTTTCTGCTTGGCATATGCCTGGTAAGGGTTTAGCTTGGTGGAAAATATGTAAGTTATTTTCTTGTTACTTTAGATGTGCTGCAGTAGATTTCTCTGCTGAAATAACTGCAGCCCGGAGTCAGCCAAGCATATGAGCATGAGTGTGACAGTTGTTTACTATAAATAGGTGCTTTTTGAAACTGGAGCTTACATTTGTGTGCTTGCCTTTGTGCAAACTGAATCCTTATAAATGACCACTCTAAACTGGGTGAATCATGAATTTTCTTTATGCTTGCTGCCATTTTATAAATCAAATAATCCAGTGTTTCTCCTATTCTCAAGTTTCATTGTTAGGTTGGTGTTGTAGACTACAGTTGATTTTTTTTTTTTTAAATCTTGTTTAAAAATGTCCTGAGTTTTCTTTCTGTAAAAAAGTGCTATACATCTTGAACTTGTATGTTTGGGAAACTTTATGCCATAAAATCGATATAGGGGTCAACTGTTTCTAAAGATTTAATGCCACAGGGATTTTTTTTCAAAGATAAGATGATACTAATACACAAGATTATGTTTTTTAAGATTCATCACTGTTAGAATGGCTAAATTTTCTTGGACATGATGATAGATTTATTATATCACCTTTACAGASCTCACTCTGCCTGCATTAAACTTAAATTTTAAGCATTCAGTTAGGCAACTGTCCTCAGTTCCTGTTCGCAACAAGACAGAAAATTACTGTGCTCATCCATTTTGCAGCTGAAGTTAAAGGACTGTAGGGAGATTGATAACTGTCTGATTAAGTAATCATATCATGTGCAGTAAAAGTTATTCAAATTAGCCTGAGAGTTGGTGCTGATCAGGTCCTTTTCTAAAATACTTTATTTGACACAGCATTAGATAAACTGATACATGTAAATGGAGACAAAGGGGAAGATCTGCCCAGACAGATCAGCTTGAAATGTTGAGCTTTGTAGTTAAGTGCATCAGTGACATTTTGTCTTGTTTATTCAACTTTGCCAAGTCCAAAATAGTCCTCAATGACCGATAACYGACAAAACAAGACAACAAAATGCCCTTTTCCTAGTGTTCTTCTTATAGTTTTGCCAGTGGACACTGAATGATAAAACAAATAATGCAGTGTAAAACTTCAGAAAGAATATTTAGATTTTTCTAGTTCATGCAGTTTTATTTGGGTCATTACCTAGTAAGGATGAAGATGTCAGGAATAGGAAATGTACTTTGGAAAAAGTATCCAGCAAAGCAGATGGAGAACTGAGAGTGTGGTGAGCAGCAGGATCTCCCAGCAGTGTCTACAGGTATTGTACTCGTGTCAGCAATGTTCAGCTTTGATGGGTTTTGCCCATGCTGCTCCTGCCATCAGTGCAGCTTGTCATTGTTGTCTTATGAGAGAAAAATATGTTTCTTTGTACAAATGTCACCTTAACATGTCTTGACACATCTCTGATTTGCTTGTAGTGAAGCATTAGTGGTTTTGCATGTTGTATGTTGATATGCACTGTGTCACTGTGCCCAGAATCTGGCAATTAGCTGTCGCTTTGCATCTTCATTTTGGCACCTTAAATTGAAGGTAAGAGCAAAAGGAAAGACACTGTTAGAACAATATCTAGATGGATTAAACAGGGAAAACAAAGAAGAAAAGGGGGGAAAAAGACATTAAATAGCTTATTTTGATGTGAGTCCTTTATTCCACATGAGGCCACAAGAGCATCCAAAGAATTTCACTTACTCCAATGTTTTGATTTTAATTTTTAAAAACATTTTTTTCTACAGCTGGGCTTTGTAATTTTTATACATCTAGGAGAGTATATAGTATGAATGGTCTTTTTTTTTTTTTTTTTAAGAAATGCAGTAGTAAAAGCAGGTACAGATGTAGTATGCAGAATATTCAAACCATATGTTTTATCCTGATTAATACAAGACTTCTGTCAGTTTACTGTACTTCAGATTTTATTTGTATGGTGCAGCCACTGAGCTGTTTTTTCTGTTTTGCTCACATGATACATGGGCTAAACTTGCACCTTTTCCAGTGAGACCTACAGGATAAGCTTTCAACTACACGTTGTCCTTTACTTGTCCTGGTAAGAAACTGGATKTCAATCTGTCCAACACAAAATGTGAAGAGCAAATAAACAAATAGCTGTGTATGCTTTTATTCTCCTCTGTTGTTGTAGCTGCAGTTTTTATCAGGTAAGTACTCTGCTTCAGGGTAGCTAATGTAAAGTCTGTATCCAGTTGGGTAGAGATATAATCCAGACATTGGGAGTTTATAACTACAATAAGTCTTTAATATACCAAAGGGAAGTTTACAGAATTTGACAGAAAGATTTTTACAGCAAGAGAAAAGTCTATTAGGATACCACCTAACTTTTTTAGCTGTTGAATTTCARCTCAAGCTTTGTAGATCAGATGCAGGATTATTTGAATGCTTAATTTCAAGYATTATGTAGTGTGGCTTGCTGGCTAGTGATGCCCTATCATGGCTGAGTCTGGCTTTGGCCATCCCTGCTTAACCATCATTCCAAGTCTTGCAGCCTGCTAACCACCTCCTCTTAATTTCTACATTTTCCACTGTATCCATTGCACTAAACTTTCAAACCCACTGCCCTGCCCCCACTCATCAATTTACAGCTCCATTTTGGTAGCCATGGCATGTGTGTGATGTTGCAGACAATTAAAAATTAACATTTAGCTACTTCTCAGGGAATATATTTTTCATCAGAACCCATTTGAGTGCAAGCCTTGCCAGAGAGGCAGGTCCCAAATGCTGTGAGGAATTGCATCACCTAATATGCTCAAAGCTTCCACCATACCCAGTGCAGGATGTGTCTAAAGAGGCAGCACCATCCTGTGAGTGCTTAAAAGTCTGAGCACTGAAGATTACAGGGAGTAGGGATGGAACAAAAAAATTAAGTAGTACTTGAATCAAGAAATCTGTGGTTACTAGCTTCATCTTCAGACTGCACCCTGAGAGTCCCTTTTTTACTAGAGTTTTACAGCCTACTTTTAAACCAAATGTAACTTATCTRTAGTCAGGTCTAACAGTATAAAAACTTATTTTCAGTTTCCCCTGAGGTTCTGGGGGCCAGTTAAAAGACCACAGATTCCTACTGAACATGTGTTCAGTTAGTACTRGATAAATACATCCCTTTATAGCATTTCTAGTACCGGGATGAATTAAATAACATTAACTCATTGCATCTTTCTAAGCATCCGTTTGCCTTATGTTGAGAGGAAGATGTTGAATGGCTTACAAATGCTTTGATTTCAGAATGAATATTTCAGGGAGCTGATTAAGTAAAGAGAACTGAAATTCCATTTTGAAAGAAAGAAGAGAACTCTGCCAATTATTTCATCAAGAGCTGCATAGAAGATATGTGAGTGAATAGATAAATATTTTCCAGTAGTATGCTTGAAAAACTAGCATACCCTTCTTCAACAAAACAGAAATTATTGCAATAACAAAACCCTAGAATATTTGTCTTTCCCCCCCTCTACCTTCTGGGAAACAGAATAAATGGTCTGAATTAAAAAAAGCAACAAAAGACAAGAAAAAACTCCTTTAAAAATTTCAATAAAAATACTTCCACTCAGAAGATAGGTATGATCTCTATTCTTTATCTAGCTCTATTTTCATATTTAGAGATCATAACCTCTTCTGCTAGCTGTAACTATTTTTCGGTCTCACTCATCCGTGTGCTTATGTGTAATAATGGTTTCTCTTCCACAAATGCCTGAATCTTTTTCAGATTATCACTTCCAGGGCCACAGATCTGTTAACAATATACCTTTACAGCATACATTTATGACTTTTCCAAGTGAACGTGGCTGTCCCTAAGTGGGAACATAATGCAGCCTGACAATGCTCACTAGGTATCTTGGGAAATCTTTCTTTTGCTCTGTAGCTGATACATGTCTGTTTAAGCAACAGTCTCCACCAGTGAAGCCTGTCTTCCACCTGATAATTCACTTCACTGGGAGTTGGGTATTCTAAATAGAATGCAGTAACACATATCAGGCTTGTAAGTCTGCTACCATACATGCTAGAGCAARTAATAAAAGCAGCGAGATGGAATTATGGCAGGAAAAGTCTTACAATTTTCAGTATCTTTTGGATTGATCTAATGGTGACAAAATTGTTCTAGGAAAGAGCAATCTGCTGTGAAATTTAAAAAGATGAATTTCCTGAATGTGACAATGCCTTGTGAAAATAAACCTGTGGTATRAAGTCAGAGTGCCCAGATTTCTGGTTTTAACACAGAGAGAGTCCACTATGCATTAAGTTTAACAAGAGGGATTTTAGATGTCCAAAAGCTGGCATGCATGTTCTGAGGGGTAATGAAAATCCTTTTGTAAGGGGAAGGAATAAGGTATTTTTAAGATTTCCTTAGGAATAGGAATTTAGAAGTCCTTCTTAGAAAAACTAACAGTACTGTCTCATTTTTATTTTCTCGAAACCTTTTAGAGCAGCCCCCAAGGRATGAAACTGTGGCAGACGCTCTTGGTGTTTCTGGGCTGTGGCACAGCCAGAAGCCTGTCAGTGTCATCTCAGCTGGGAGCACACGTGTTCATGTTGGCTTGTTGTGGTCACAACGGAGGGTGAAGGAGGCATCAGAAAACTGTATCAACYTGTGAGCTTGAAAAGATTAAATAATTCCCCAAAGAAATTTTCAGTCAGAAAACTTTTTCCTATCTTTAAATATGGGGGAATATTGCTGTCACCTACTCTAAAATAGGTGGACCAGATGTATTCAGATGGCATAGTGGTTGTCGCTAATTTCAGAGTAAAAGTAGAAAGACTGTATTCCTCAAATGAATGAAAATAATATGCCCTCTCAAATTTATTTTCTAGAAGTTGTAGCCCCAGCTTTACCACTTGCTCTCCTTACTCTTCTGAGTAAGGAGAGCAAGTGGTTCCATCCCATCTACACAAGATGCTGAGCAAATGCAAAAGAAGACAGTGTAGCCTACTTTAATGAATGGCAAGATTAGGTTCGAATTTTATGTTGCTTTTTGCCACCCCTTTTCAGGGACCAAATCCCTCTACTTTTAGATTATAGGAATCAATGTTTCATGCCACACTTTGCATCTGTATTAGTGTAACAGTGGGATGAGTCTGAGTGTCTTTAAATTATTGTGGGTTATAATTAATTTACTAATCTGCCAAATTAATCTCTTTTTCATGCTGGTGGATGGCTTCAGTTCAATACCCTTTATGGACTAAAGTTTGCTCTGTGTTCTTTGTATTGGGTATATACACAGGCAACTGCTCAAGCTGAGACAGATGAAGGAAATTTTAATTACTTTGAGGGAGTGAAGATTGCTTTTTCAAACATAATAGACTATCACCTTAACTGTATTATTAGCCTTTCTGTTTTAGTTTTTTGAGAAGGATCAGCTGTATTTTTAGAGGATAGTCAGTTCTATATGACATCATTATTATTCAGACTTATGTTCTGCAGTTTGCATTTTGTCTTTAAATTTTGGCAGCTGTTCTGTATTTTTAAAATGTTTTTTTATTACTTGATATTGCTGAGCTTGATATTTTCTAACAGCTTTTGTCAAATACAGAAGGTAATGCCTTTTGGCTTTCCATTATTAACAGCATATCTTTCTTTTTTCCATATCCATGTTGTTTTATTCTCCCCCATTTTTGTCCTTTTTGTAGGTAGTGTGTGGAAGAAAAAAAACCAAAAAACAATTTTCTTGGCAGTACTATTGAATACGACAACAGGAAGGACAAAGATAAAATAATATACACATACCAGTTATTTGAACAATACAGGCAGAGAAACAATGACTTTGTTTTAGCCACTGGGGAGCAATGAATTTGTGTGATTTGACTGCAAGTAATATTTCTGATATAGCCTTGGTTTAAAAAAAAAATAGCTTGATATATATGCTCAGAGTTTGTGGTTTTTTGTCTTGCCCACTCAAGTCAGTGTAACCTTTTCYTGGATCAAACAGTGCTAACCACAGACAGTTACAAACATGTTTGGAATAAATTAGCTCATAAACATTTTATTCTCATCCCTTAATGGGGAATGCTTCACAATGCACTGTCAAATATGATGAGATTTCTCATTTAATGGCTCACTTTATCAACGTTTTAGTAATTGCACTTCTAATGGCACAGTGTTTGTGTGAAGCACAAATGTGGTGACATTCAGTGCCCAGTTAGACTACAAYGTGATTGATCCTCTGCATACATTGCTTAAGGGTCTTATAATTCATATTCTCTGTTTTACAATGSCAGGTATGAGAGAATCGGAATATGCAATGAGTTAATCTACGTCAGATAGCAAGTTGCTTGAAATACTGAATATATTTTCCAAACACACAACCACATTAAGARGGATCTGCAAATATTTTTCCAGCTCACAATGCTCAGAGCTGCACCTGGGCTAATGGGAGTTTATATGGGTTTTGGAAAAAATCAGGAATGAGCTGCATTATGGTATATGCATAMTCTTCATAAGCTTTTCTAGATTAAATTTAGAAATGTTAAATGTGGAAAGGTTTATTGGCAAGCACTTGAGAACTATCTTGTCTATCGAGAGTMACACGCATGATAGTTACGAGTGAATTATTTGTTAAACACTCATATAGAAATTTTAAGGCAATCTAAATTTTATTTGGGGAATCCAGTTCCATTTAAGTGAAACAGAGGAGACAGTTCAAGTCATTCCTCTTGAATTGGTCTGYACAATTTCTTGGAATTAGGAAGGAAAGATGTCCACCACTTAGGCTCTCTTTGTTGATCTTACATACAGTAGTCTTCTAGTGCTTAAGTTCTTCATGCTGCAGGTAAATCTTCCACAGTTTGAAATGACCATACATTTATGAAATATAGCTATGGGTGCAGTCTTTCTGAAATGCAATTATTAGATGAGGTTTTGTATCATATCCTTTTGATTAGGATATTGTTCAATATGTGGCAGACCAAAGCTCAGTCTTTTTCTGTTGTGTTGGGAGTAGGACAAAGTTTGTGTCACACTAAATTTGGCAGAAAGTAAAACCCTTGAATTGCAGTTGGTCCTCAGGTATGAGGCTTTGATCCTCCTTTGTCTGGGCTTTGATTCTTGAGTGATGGCCAATTCAACACTAAGCAACGGAGGTGCAGTCAATGCTGCTCTACAATAAGAATTCAATAAGAACTGTGACTACAGATTTGCAAACAGKGCAATGCACTCTTAAGTCTCGTCATGCCCAATGAACTCAAATGGCAGGACTGGAAGTCTGGTCATGTTCAGTAACTCTTATGGCCTGGTGCAAAATGCAGTTTTGTTGAGCAATAGATTCTTGTTGGATTGCAAGTGATAGTCACTGTCTGCAGAAGCACGCAAGAATACTTAAAATATAAATAATGCAGCTGTTGACAAATACATTAAATTGTGAGATGACCATATAGCTCAAAATGTATGATCACAAATACAAGCTTGTTTTCTGAATTTCCCAAAGAAAAACTCAGTACAGCACCCCTGTAGGGAAAGGGGATAGTTACAGCCTGTTGACTGTTCCAAGATGCCAAAGTGGAGTCTCCTCTCACCTCCCATTAAAGCTATATTTATATTGTTTCTTTTGAGGGATGGGAAAATACAATATTGTACTTGCTAACTTTTTATATTTAGGTGGAGTTTCAGTGACTTTAGCCATTAACATTTCTGTTGACATGCAAAATAGTATGTATTTTTGAGTTAATGAAGCAAACTTCATCTTTCTGTCACCATTTGTATCAGTCCTTTGGCTGAGTTCCCATTAGTTGTGTTGTTTTTGAGAGATTATGGCCACAGCAGTGCCTTGTTGCTCCAGACTTTGTTTCATATCTGCAGTGATTTTGACAGAGCATGAACAGAGCACCTCTGTGCCACTCCATTCTTTTTTTCATGTTTCCCTTCCAGAGCTGACCAGGCTCCCTGGGTGTTCCTGCGACAGAGGTGTGTAGGCAGTTTGATCCTGGTGAACTACAGCCAGCACATGAACTCCTTCTGGCTGATACTTGTTTTTAGTGTTTTCTCCACAGTTGCTTCATAGACGTAAATATACTGAAATGCCAGTTTCTTACTTACCAGTGTAGAATTTTTGTCTCAGACTGTGTAATGGGTGGAGAAGGGGAAGCACTTCTTACTGTTCCAATATGCAGAATATCTACTGGGCAGGAAAAATCCCTGACAACATAGCTTCAAAGACCAAGTTTAGAGCCCTGACCTTTAATGTTTTAATTCAGCTTGAAAACAAGAAAGGGCTTTGAGGACACTGTTTGCCAATTTATTATCATAAAAATAGAAAGGATTTGATTTCTAGCTCTGGGATGTGTGTTTTAATTGTTGTTTTGCATTCCTCCTGGGTTATCCTCCCTTCATTAAAACACTTTGCATCCTTCAAGACTGCATACTCAGCAGGGAAGCAGCAAAGCTAGAATATATATAATTTGTTAAGACTCTTCTATCAGGTTTCCCCATGCCCCCCTGACATCCAGAGCTTGAGATTTATTGTGTGTTTATCACGCTCCTCTTCAGCTGTACTGGCTAGGTTACTGTGTTTCTGCTTTCTTTGCTAACTGGGAGCTTCACYTGAAAGTCATGGTCTGGTCTATATGCTTGAATGCAAACATCAATAGCCAATTAATCCCAGGTGTAAATCAATTGAAATCAGTAGAGGTAGATTGGTTGGAATGAATTATTTTCTTTTACATCTGAGCAGCTCTGCTGCTTTCTGTTAGGCACCTGAGGGCAGAATTTATTTCCTGAAGTCTGTGGCAGAGAGATACGGCTGTGTGAGCTACCGACATCAGCCTGTAAGTAGTGGGCTGCAGTTTCTTTGTGTGCAATAGTCGTAAGTAGATGGGTTGGCTTTTATATTATGTGTCTGCAAGTTTAGTCAGGTCACAGAGGACTCTTATTCTTGCTGCTTTGTTCAGTTTTTGTGGTTGCAAAAGGCTTGTGCCAGTTACCACCACGAGGACTGCCAGTTCACAACCGCTGGAGTTGCCTGTTCAGCTGCACCCTTCCTATGCAGTCTAATTTTCCAGTACAATTTTTCCTTTGTGTTCCTCAGAAAAACGCACTGATATCCTAATTTCTGACTCCACCTCGTTGCCTAAATTCTCGTCCACCCTCTAGCCTGGTTTTGGGTCCCTGTGCAGTCTGTAGCATTAGGTTCAGGAGCTGGATGTTCTAACTGACATAGGTGGAGAGTCTGAGTARCAGATGCTTTTCACAGTTTTGTTTGAACTGATGTTTTACATTGAGCATTTGATTAATATCAGATTAGTTTACTTTATTAGCCTGTGTTGGGATGTGTTGCTGACCCATATCTGTTATTTTACTTGCCTTACTCTTTAATTATTATTATACTGAATGGAAACTTAGTGAAGCCTGTAGAGGTCTGTCAACTTCCTTGTAATTTATCACATGTCAGTGAGAGAGGTTAATTTTGATGGCAATTAATTTATGGCAAACATAARCAACAACAAAACAATATTTGTATGTTAGTGTTAACTATCATGCTTCAAAGCTAGCKATCAACTTATAATTAATAGAAACAAATTATCACAGTGAAGAGATGAAAAAAAAAACCATTCAACCCCTCCAGTTTACTTAACGTAATAAAAATATAATGACTTAATTGATCTTTAGTTGCTATAAGTAAAAACTAATGACATGAAATGAAGTTTAGATATTGGCTTCAGGGAATGATATTTTCTCATGTAATAAGATACAGTGATATGCACGTAAGTGAATAGTCTATGTTCACCATTAATGGAATGAGGTACTTTTCACTGTGGCAGGATGAATACCTATAAACAGTTAATATGGGGAAGAATCCTTGTTTTTAAAAGCGTAATCTCTGGCAGAAAATGAGTGGGGACATATATTGCTAAACTAAATGGTTATGGAAAAGACCCGATAGGGGATACTTTGTATCTTGCCCATTAGCTYATCCTTCAGGACGCACAGAGATTGTCTTTGGTATCACCAAATCAAAACTCTAGTATCTCCATGTAGTTTGATAATCTGACCTTTAAAAGTCTTAAGGCACTGCTATAAATGTGACTTTTTTTTCTTTTTTAAATTTTGTAATGCTAGCTGCACCATGAAGACCATTTTAAATAACTTTTGAGAAATTTTATGTTCTATTTTCTGTTCTTTTTTATGTGAAAAAAGGTATGATAAAGCAAACATCTGAGATGCACTCAGTGACAACCAGCCTGGGCTATGTTTCATCACACAGCAGGAAGCTGGGTACCAAGGGAGATTATTAATCACCATTAATTCCATGTGYGTGTGCCATGAGATATATTGACATTTTCAGGAGTGTAAAGGAAAAACAAATTAATTTATTGAAAACTATCTGGCATGTAGATAAATTCAGTAATTTTATTTACATTCACAATTCAGGCACGAGCTGCTGTCAGAAAGAAAATGAGGGCCAAAACAATTACGTCCATTTTTCTGTGACTTGTAACAAGCAAGTTAAAATTAAACCCAAACRTATGATTAAATTAAAGTCAGTTTTATTTTCATTAAACTAGAAAGACATATAAGTATTTTAAGTACTAATGAGATTTACAATTAAAATTAAATAAATGAACCAGCGGTCGTGTTAGACTGAATCACCATCAGGTGAGCAATTTTAACCACTCAATATTGTGGTTAACCACACGATGTGCTCGTGACAGGAAGTCCTTTTCTTAACTGAAAGTTAATGTTTTCTCTGTAATCTAACATACCAGAAAAATAAAGCCACTAACTTAATATATTTTACTTTCATGAATGTGTGGTTGCTTTTTGAAATATTTTCTGTTTAATTTTTTCTGTAACACTCTGTGCCAGTTAGTTTCATAGTTCAGTTATGCATTGTGTGATTATTTGATGGATGTTTCTGGTTTTGGTTTTTGTTTTTCTAAAACCAGGTGGGTAATTAACTGGTGAGAAGATTCACAGCTGCCTGRAGTCTCCCCTGGATGTTAGAACACMATAATACCAAATGAAGTTTCTCTTAACCATTTAACATTACCTTTTCAAGAGTATTCTTTTAGCTGAGGCAACAGTTGCAAAATTTTTATGAGAATGGTTACTCTTCCAGTTTCTTCAAGTCTTAGCTGTTCATCGTAACATTTGSCTCATTTTTATTGAAAGTAGAGACAGCTTAGTTGACAGTTTGTTTTCCTACTATACATGGCTTTAAATATGAATATGAATATCTTCAGCCTCCTGTTGTTTTGTTAGATTATTTGTCAAAGATTAGACAATAATTCTATGAATAATGATATCTTTCTGTGGCCAAAAAGTCATTCACGTTAAACGCTTTACCGACTGATGTAAAACTCAGAAGGAATCTTTTATTGCAGAAGTGTTTGGAATAACACTAACACGAGATATTTGTGTTTGTTTTTTTTTTTTTTTTTTTAACTCAAGGACTGAAAAACAGAATTAAGAACATCCTTGGTTGTGTTTCTTTGTTTTGGTTTCCTTTGGGGAATGTATATGTGTTTATGCAGAACACTCCTGCATAAAATGTATTTGGATCAGAGTAACTATAAAATTAGATTCAACCTTTTCTTTAAACAGCAAATGTGGCATTTGGTTGAGATGAAGATATAAATTAACTGGTTGCTTTCATTGTAAATCAGGAAGCTGATTTCACTGTAAATTGTGTGAAGCTAAATAAAGCTGTTGAATTCGGCAGTCACAGATTTTGACAGAAGCAAGAAGCTTCAGTTTTTCCAGATGGTGATGACAATTCTTCTGTGCTCTAGTTAGTTTTACTGTTTCCTAGCCAATGTCTGTCTTCTAGGATTGGCTTTGATCCTGTTCCTGAAAGAGCTACATGTAGGAAAGTGTTTGTCATAAGCAGGATAAACTAAAACTGGGGACTCGGTCATGGGGGCCCTAGTTGCTGGTTTCAAGTTCTCTGGTGGTGTTCAGTCCATGTAAGGGACTGGAGAGTTTCAGTCCGGATTATTTTCCCTCCTCTTGTTCAGAAACTTGTGGCTCAACTTTGCTATTGCACAAAATCTCTGAATGGTCATCTGATGGAAAAGTAACTTAGCTACTTTTGACATTTGCTTTTTTTCTCAGCCTTTGCTAGTTTCTCTCCAAGTACGGGTGCAGCCATGCTATCGTCTGCATTTGTCATCCAACTTCAGCCAATGGTTATCACTCACAAATAGATTACCTGTCTTCTCAAGAAGGAAGTTAAAAACTAGCTAAAACTGCTGCAGTGCTTTCCTTAAAGTCCCCACATGTTCTTCAAAAGGTTAATGTAAGCAGATGTAGTGCAAAAAAGGGTAATTTACCTCTGCTGATTCTCCAGGGAATCTCTCTGTACATTGCTAAAAGGAAGTGTGTGGAATTATATATTTGAATGGCCTTCTTCCTTAATTTGGAATCTGAAAAAAGTTTGCATTTTTAGGTTCTTTTGAAGAGCATTATGTGTTGTGCATGTTTGATATCAAGGCCAAATATAGGTGGTCACAGGTAGATTAAGCAGCAGAGAGTGGACAGTCACCTTAGATTCAGTGTAACATCAGTTCCTAATAACTCAAGCAAATGTCCAAGAAGCAGGCTCTTGTCCTTTTATTCTTGGTAGATTCTTTCAAACTGTTTTGTTGGAACTGCTTTACTATATATAAATTATATATGTCTTGAAGTTAGTACTCTTGTTTCCCATGTCATTATAGTCAATCTCCTTCATTCTGGTCCAAAGAGCATTGAATTAAGTATAAAGTAGAAGAGCTCCAGCAGGAAATGCACAGACTGACTGCAGATGCTGTCACGAAAACATTCACAGAGTTTAATGACAAAACAGGGGCTAGATATTTTAGCAGAGAGAGTAGGAAGAATACTACTGTACAGGATTAATCCTGTAGCAAAGTGCAGACATTGGTCAAGTATTCTCAGTTTTCCAGGCAATACCACAGGAACAGTGAAAATGTTGTCACCTGAGCTTAATTGAAACAGAGGAAAATGATGTGACTTCCAATAATAGCTTAAAATCTCCTGTTTGTAGTAATTTTTTGAATTGTTCAGAGAATGTCAGTCAGCTGTTCTTTCTGTGACATCGACTCCAAGACACTTGGAGGCCAGTGTCCTGTAATTTGGGCAGTGTAGAAATATGGCACTGTGCAGCAGTTCCCTTTTCAGGTAGCACTGAGCTACACCCTAGCTGTTGCATGGACCCTTGAGAGTGTAAGCACGGCAGTCCTGCTAAATTAGCATGTGGTTTCCTCTGTCTTGTGATTTTCCTGACAACGTTCCTGTGGACAGTTTCACTGACCTGTGTCTCATGCAGTAATTGCATAAAATTGTATGTTAGTTGCCATAGTATGTACTCTCTTCCTCAGCTGAGATTTTTTTTCTTCACATTTACACTCAGTGGTGTGTAACTGCTCAAATCAGATTGCATTTGAAGCCCAAGCTCGTTTTGAGCAAGTATCTATCACTGTATGTTGACATTTTGTAATCGTGTCAGGAATCAATGTAGGTTTTTGGTTTTCTTTTAAATTGACAAGAACAAGATGAAATATCAAGTTAGAATTAACTTTCTTGAAAGAGTTCTTTTTCTTTCAGATTAAATCTTGATTGTCATAGATCTTGTGCTGCTATTAATAACTGAAAATGAAGTTTGATTTTTGTCAGTTTTCTTAACAAGACTTTAAATACTCTAGTTTTAGCAAGCTTTGATCAGTGTTTTTCTTACAAATAAGCYGAAGGCTCACTCCTGGGCAAACTTCCCTGTTTTCTTTATTTCTGTTTCAGCATACCCCTTTTGAAAGCAAATTTTCATTTGATAAACCAAGCTGCTTAGAGCTTATCCAGTTCTTTCTTAGGAAGTTGCCAATTTGGTTCTTATTTGAAAGTCCTTCTTTAAAATTCGTTCTGCTTCTCTGGAATAAGATAGCAGATTTTCCACAGGAGTTTGTTTTTTAATCCCTTCCCTGTTTTCCAGCAAGCATATTTCAGCAGCTTAAATTTGTCAGTAACCCACTTATGACTCAGCTCTGCTTTATTTGCTCAAGTTTTCTTTTCTCTAGTGTGAAGATGTAGAATCTCTCTCCCTTTAATTATAATAATGTAGATAATTACCATTCTGCCAACTCTTTTTTGCTTTTCACTATCAAAGGAGTTTCTGAAACTAGGTTGATTTAACTGTATTTTATCTTTTCGTTGCAATTTAATTGTGACTTTTTATTCAATGATTATTAAAAAAGTTCATCATGTTCTCTTACATTCCATTGTCTGCCATGTAAGGACCCTCTTGAGGGTGTTTTTGCYGCTGTAACTTGGTGGGAACAGCAGGTGGGAGTGAGTTTATTGTGCTCATCTGCAGTGAGTCATTTTAACATGCCAGTGAGCCTTGTTGTGCATAGAATATGTTAATTTAGGCCAAATATCTTGTTAACAACAGTAAGTAGCTTGTGAACTGCATCATCTCAGTGGATGAAGAGAATCTCCATCCAAGTGGAGTGAGAGCAACTGTTTGCCCCTTCTTTTGAAATGTTCCCTATTTCTTTCAGTGATAGTGCTCAAGCACACTCTCTTCCTTCCAATTTTYCCCTAAACAATCTGAAGCAATTTCTAGGCTATTCTGTTAGAGTGTAACTTTTTGAAATTGAGACAGATCTGGCTGGCTTGACAAACAAAATTTATTCAGACTAGGAAAATTTTAAAATTATAATTTGATCAAACTTTATATCAAAGCTCAAACACCAGACTTAATGCTTTATATTCCTATTCAGAGKATGAGAGACTGTGAGTGTAGCACATCCCACTGTCATACCTGTCTCCTTTGAACTTCCTTTTTAGGCATCTTTACGGAAGAAAGACCAAGCTGAATATGAGATCAAGTGTTCTGGGTCTTAAATTCTGGACACATATTTAGCCAGCCCATAACAATCTTGCACAATTTACAAGAGTACTGAGGAAATAGCTAGGTTTGATTTAAAAGCTGTAGTTTGTAGTCTCTTTTCCTGAAGAATCAAAAAAGCATTTTATATTTAGCAACATAACTACCATTTTACAAGTAATTCAGTGAATTTTTTCCAGACCTTGGAAATCTGGCTTTTGCTGGCTTCAGCCAGACTCCTGACTCAGTGGAAATATTCCYATTAATTTTAATTAGAATTAGTCCTAATAGATTAATTAATCAACAAGTAGTGAATTGTGAGAATGGAGCAAAACCTAACACTTGATAAAGTAAACATGAAGTTTTCAGTCAGTAGTAATAGAGTTACTAATTTTGAGAGATATTAACATGATATCTGAATATCATAGGTGAGACATGAGAGTGCTATTAGAATCAGTCTTGCAATTTGCAATTTCATAAAAACCTTAGGGCAAATGTCAACAAGGCTGCCAAAGCATTCCTCCAATCCATTTTCTGTAATGCCTGGAAGGAGACACAATGAAAGTTTTAAACCTTGATAGAACAGGAGCTTAGCTCAAGTTTCTGTCRACCCTGCCCAATAAGCGTGACTGCAGGTTCAGGAATAAATTATCTAGTGATGTTTACCTGATACAAATATTTCCTGAAGGTTCTGTACCCTGGTTATGATACAGTTATTAATAAACACAGGATACCATAATGGCAARCCTGTGCTATATGCATAAATGATGATTTGCATTTTAAAATCACTTTATGGATTCAAATATTGAAAAATCAATGTTTTTGTACCATTCTGAGCTCTGAAAGCAACCTTTCCTATATACAGARCTGGCAGAGTTTATTATGGGGTTTGCTCAGCACTCACTGGGCTTCTTGAAGGAGGGTGAAGGCTCTGCACTGAAGGAGAGCATTCCTACAGGAACTAGAAATCTTGTAAGTTTTGTGTACTGACTCCACAGCTATGGCAAGAATGTTTTATTTTTCTTGCATACTGCTGAATGGGCACGGTTTAGCTACCTAATAGAGTAAAGGATGTCCTTTTAACTGTCTTAGGGGTAGGAAATTGGAAGATTTGGGTGTTAGTGCTGTGGTCTTTCATAAGAGCTTCATAATCCTTCCAGCTGATTGTCCAGTTCTCCTCATATTTTTCTGATTTTTCAGGTGTTAGTGCTGTGGTCTTTCATAAGAGCTTCATAATCCTTCCAGCTGATTGTCCAGTTCTCCTCATATTTTTCTGATTTTTCAGGTGTTAGTGCTGTGGTCTTTCATAAGAGCTTCATAATCCTTCCAGCTGATTGTCCAGTTCTCCTCATATTTTTCTGATTTTTCAGTTTACCTCATGTAAGTCAGAAATATATTTGAGGTTTATTCCAGGCTAACTTAATCCATGTCTATAAATTGCTTGAAGATCTTTTGATAGTCAACCTCCTAGAGCTACAATGATCTTTTTCTTGATGATTCAATGTTAATTTTCAGAAGCAGGATGAAAAATTGCTTTTACAACATTTTTCTACAGTGCTAACAAGAGTAGCTAAGGAGAAAACCTCCATATTTAATCACTGTTTCAAGACTGCTATGTTTTAAAAAGGAGCTGAAATTAATCAGTCTTTACAAGTATAGTTCAGGTTTTGTGAGTGACATTTCTCTAAGGCAGGGTGCAGATTTCACAAAGAATTTTGTTGTTCTAGTGTCAAGGTCATGCAGCCTTCCTAACTGACACATACAAAATCAACATAATAGTTGTCACAATAGTTGTCACTGATGCCTTTAGGCAGTAGTAGTAGTTGTGTATAATTTTAAATATATGGCAATTGTTTCATTGTGAAGTCTGTGAAGAAAGACATTCTTCAGTTCTTCGTCCTTCTTACCACTTTTGTTTTAATCTTGTATTTTGGTAGATAAGCCTTCTTCTTCACATAATTATTATATTGCCTCTTGATAGAGAAACAYTGAGAAGTAATCCATATTAATACTACTCTTGCTTGTATTCTCAGGGAGAGTGAATASTTTTGGATTGTCACTGTATGTTTGGGACTGCATTTTTTATCTGAACCATTACCAATTTGGAAAAAAAAAAAGCCTTCCTATTTACTGCCGATGTTAATCCATTCGTTAACTGGCAAAGTTGATAAATGAGTGGTCTCTAGAGGATGAGTGTGCTGCCTTCCCAGTGTAGACAAGGTGACCTGGTTATAACCTGTGTGATTTGAGTGACAGTTCAGCTTGCTGCTCTCATTCTAGAGTTGGATTAATGCTAATGAAGAGTAGAATGAAGACATGTTATAGATACAATAATGATCTAATGAGGCCTTTCAGGGGGGGTGAAGAAAAGCAGTTTTACTTTTTTCACTACTCACATATTGAACTGATAGCTGAGTCAYGTTTTCTTTAAACTGAAAATAATCGGGCTCTGTAAGAGTACAATGTACCTTGCCATCTTTGCAGTCTTAGCCTTAGTTGCCTAAAGACCAGCTCAGGAAAACCTGACTAATCTAGCTGTAATCCTCCAAAGTGTTAGCTTGGTTATGTCCTGGAACAACATCTTGTGCACAATTAATAACCTACAGCCAAGTCTGAATTTTGCCATCATAGAATGGCAAAATGTACGAAAGTACATTTGCGACTTGGTATCTAGAATGCTCAGGGGATGGTACATTTGTGCCCTGAAATGTAGGTAAATTTGTAATTGCTATTGCCAGAGTCAGCAGTCTGTAGATGTACGCTGATTTGAGAGCAATTACTTATATAGTGCATGCAACAGAGAACTTTAAGGGCTGCTGTTACAGATCTCGCTATGATTTACAGACTTGTTCTAGTTAGGTAACATTTTTAGGTGTTTTCTGTGCTATTCAAATTATATAAAAGCACTTTCAAGGCTGTTATTTCTTCTTATTGTCAAAATGTTTCTATTAATATGGTTAGAATGAGTTGCTCAGATAATATTTTRGTAGAAAGAGTATGGTGGTACTGTGGTTGGTCTTAATTGTCTGCATTAGSTAATTTCCAGTGTGAAACAAGAGAAACATCAATTGGCACAGACTCTAGTAAAACAGATATATGCTATTTCAGTAATTGTTCCAATTTGTAGAGGTTTACAAAGATACATTTTTTCTGTGACATTCATATCTATTTCATGCTTGCAGTTTAAAAATAAATAGAATCCAATACAATATCCTATTATAAACACCATAATGGATTTAAATAAAAAGGTGAAAATAATTTCCAGCATAATTAAATTGAGTGCTGTGGTATTATACTCGAAATGCTCAAAGGAGTTTGAAGCACATAGGATGAAATATGCCAAAACCAYAGTAATTATGCAACAAATCTCTTAAAACATCTACATTATTGGTGCTGAGAATGTGTGTGGGAATAAAATACAACCCCTCTGCCACTGTAAAGCCTGGAAATAATGGCAAGTGTCTTTTAAAGCCACTTGAACAAGAATTGAGCATTAGGACACTGGTTTATTGTAGTATAAGTATCACTAATGTTTTTTTYCCACTTTTTTCTTTATTAGAGACAAGGCAGTAGCAACTTCTTTGTGTGAATGACAGTGCGTAGAGAGCACTGTTCAATATATTCAAGAGAGAAATATAAAACATGTGAGATAATTTTTAAAGGCAGTGGGATATGCCACTGTATGTATATTGAAGAAATCCCTAATTGAGAAAAAGGTGCAATGAAAATAGTTTGTGTTGCTCTAACTAAGGACTTTATAACAAGTACTGACTTGAGAAAGAATTTAGATTTCCTTGGCAAACTTTATTGTTGCATGTCAGCTTCTGAGAGTTATGTTTTGTACTTGCCTCTGTGATCAAAAAGCAAGCTATGTGACCCCTCTGAAAGAAACTATGGTGTGTGGAACCAAGTAGCACATCAGCATGAGAGAACTGGATTCTTCACCTTCATGGACTAGCAATATAATGAATCCTTTTGGGTCAGGCTCTCTAAGAATAAYAGACACATTCTTTCCTTACAATTTCACAAGTATTTGTTCTGAGAGTGAGGAAAACTTGTGATGAAACTTGCATTGTGTTCCCGGTCTCAGGAAAATTGTGCCGTGTTAATTATTTAACCTTTGCCCATTTCTTTAAAACTGATTGTCTGCCTGYGCCTCTTCATGCTGTCGTGCAGATTCCCCTTCTGCTTCTCTCCTTTTTCTTCTGTTTGCAGTTCTGCCCCCTCCACTCTCTCTGTAACACCTGCCTGTGAGAGCAGGGACAATAAAGACCTCAGGCTTAGCAAATCCATGTTGTGGACAGTGAACCTGTGCTTTTCAGGCATACTGRGTACAAGGTCTCAGTCCTTCAAGCTCCCAGTCTCAAAGAAACAGAGAATGTAGATTTGAAGATATAATAATTTGAAAGATATCCATTACCAATAAATTATTTTACTTTTGTTTCTAAAATACAGTCCCAATATAGCAAAGGCTTTTGGCAGTGTACCTCTTTTTTCTGCTTTATTTAATATGTAATTAATTACAGGTTTAAGAGGAATGAAAATAAACTTAATTAATTAGGATACCAAGCCCTAAACGGAATCTAAATCTCTTTTAATGTGTTAAGGTTGTCTCTGTGTTACAGTGTGACAGATTTTGGAAGCATTGGTTAAAACAATATGGAGGACATAAAAGTTAGTTATAATTCACCCTTATATTTAGAAAAGCAATAGAGTAAAAGTGCCACCTGTAATTACTGAAATCCAATTTTGCAAACTAGTTAAAATTTAACTTCTTCTACCCGTCTGAAAGGAGAAAAATGGAAGAAGGCAAGCAGCATTTTAAAATAAAATTTTATTTGAATGCCTATTTAAACAAAATTGTGACTATTTGAATCTCTTAGCAATATATAATGGACTTTGTTTCATACTGGTATAGGATTTACAGGCCAAAGAAGAAAGAGAACAGTGGTTCATTGTGAAGGAAGAAAAATACCGTTGTGTCAGATTACCCACATTTTTTGTACCTTTTCCTCCACCATCTCCTGCATTAAAAATTTAACAACAGGCCTGGTTAGCAAAAGCTATGATGAAACCTATAAAGCAGATTCAGAAATTTAGTTCACTATTGTCAACTTCTTAAAAATCATGTGACATGGATTTCTTGAATTTTCAACCAAATGCAATTCAGTCATCATCCAGGTTTGAGCTTTCCATGTATATTGTCATATGACCTGATAAATTGGAATATCTTCTACCCGGAGRAAAAAAAACAAAACAAGTAAAGCAAAATCTTGCTAGTCTGAACTTTGCCGCTGATCTCCTGCTCAAATCTGGATTTAACTGGAACTCAAAGAAGTTTTAGTGGTGAACAGTAACAGGTGTTTATTACTACACAAAAGGCAGTTAAGCATTGGACAGGATCACTTTTGGTCCCAAAGTAGGAAATAGTTGCCAAGATTGAAAAAATGAAGTTAGCATGCTCCAGCAGAGCAAGAAGAAATTCTTTTGAATGCCCTGTCCCCAACGGTTTACCTCCCACACAAGTAGAGTATTGGGTACACTGTGTCTTTAGCAAGTATCATCATGATTCATTAGCTACAATGCAGCTAGTCATCAAGAAGTATAACCCAAACATACTTCTCAGGAGGTTGTGAAATTCTGAAGGAGAGAATTTATTGTGCTATTTAGAATGTTCTGCCTTCCTAAAACTTCTGACCTATTCATTTCAAAAGCAATGAAAATTATGTCTCTGCTGTTCTCCCATCTGTTCCACCCAATAGATTTTTGAATGCTGAGTGCCCTGAAGCCTGGCTAATTACCTGAAATTAGTTGCACCTATTTGTATGTTCTTCTGTGTTTTTAAAGAGTCCTGTTTTCTGATGGGTGTGGTGCAGTGCTCACTGAAATATTTGGATATGTTCTAGGTACCATTTAATAATAAGTGAATATGATTGCATCACACACAAGTCTTGCTTATGTTGCCTGTTAGAACAAAATTCAATTTATAGATTTTAATGTTAATTTTAATGCAGATTTTTTTGTTGATGCAGATTTTTTTTTCATGAGTATTTTTCTCACATATTGGAGACAGGAATAGCAAGGAAAGAATGAGTATTTTGGATAAGGAGATTGGATTTTATTTTGATTCCTATTTAGAATATAGATTTTATAGAGTCAAGAGTGTGGACATTTGTTTGTGCCATGGGACAGGTCTTAAATGAGGCGAARTTATTAACTGCTGTCAAATTTTCTGTTCTTTTGTGGTAAAGTTTTGAAAAGTCTGAAGATCCTGTGAAATTAGAACACATAGTACTGCTAACCATGTGAAGCCTAGAGGAGACTGAGCAGCAGGGTATGCTGGTAAGCTGATGCTGTTCCCGTCTGTAATCAGTGGTTGGACCATACATAGTCCAAACCTAGTCTTATCCTAGAGATTCACTCAAACCACAGTTTAAATAGCAAAACACTGAAGCTAATCCTAAGCTCTTCATTATCACATGGCATAGCATTAACTCAGAGGTTTAACTCCTGTTTCTTCTGTCTTAACTTCATCTTTGTGGTCTGGCTGATGTTGACAGGCTAAAATGCTTTCATGAGGGGAGAGTAGCTAAAGCAGATGGCTCACTTGCCACAGAAGCTATACCATTCCTCATGAAGCCCTATAAATTCAGTGTCTCCTGATGTCCTGATACAGGTTTTGAGAAGCATGTATGCATCTAAAAATTACATATTAGACTGGAGTTCCTTCTAGAGTGGCATAAAAGCCTCCTTGTACTACTGTGCCTGCTGCTGCCCTCTGACAGTRCAAACCTCTTTGCCAAATATCTTGTATTTGGTGGATTTCCTGGAGTGTCAAGAAGAAAGAACCATTTTAAAGGGTTGAGGCCTACAGGATTTGTGTGCTTTGTCCTACACACATGAATATTTAATTATTTTGGACAAATCTTTTATTGTTCTTTGTTAGTRTTAAAAATAATAAAAAATCTGTTGCATTCATGGAAATGAAAGTTTCATTGAGATACTCATTCAGACTGGAGGTGTGCCAGGTCTTTATGCCTGAATCCTTGCTGAAATACACACTCTCCTATTTTTTGCTCTCTCCAAATACATTTCACTGACTATAGTGTTGTTTGTTAATCTGTTTTTATTGTGCTGGCACTGCGTTTTGTGAAACCCTGGCTGCAGATTCTTGCATTGAGACACTGAAAACAAGAGAACTGACAGCTGGCTGTTTTTCAGGAACATGTAATCATGTTTTCTGATCACTTGCTTCTATCAACTGTCTTTCAACATGTAAACAGCGGGACAGATTCTCATCTCAGCTATATCATTAGCAATATGAGGATACCAGTGGCATCAAAAGGATTCTTTTGAACACAGAAGTGCAAATCAATGCTCATTCTGGYCATACAGTTAGTTTTAACATAAGGGGAATAGTCAGAAGAATTGCTTTTTGTGAAATAATCCTACAATGGGCTTATATTATTTCAGATTTAAATAGGCACTTTATTAGATAYGTCATTATTGGAACTGAGACTGAATATTTGATGGAGATTTTAAAATTTAATGACAATATTGATTAAAGGAAGAAAAGGTTTATCAGAAAACTAGATACCCATTTGTATATCCATTCATATTTTTTTCTTTGGATTAACATATAATATCCAGTTGGCTGACACATGATAATGATGTAAATAATTTTAAAAAGTGGCTTTATTATTCTTTAGTATGTTAGTGTTTATTTGATTTTCAGTGAATGGCAGGAATGCATCTTTTAAGGGAAACTCAGAACAAACAAGGCAYGGACAGTGAGATGAACCACTCTCTGCTTCATATGGATTTAAACCTTACAGGAGAGTTTCTTCTATTTTTTTCATTTACATTCCAGAATACTGCAACAAAGATGTCTGTGGATATTCACTATTCATTTTCATAATTCATGTTCTTTGATATCATTTGCATATGATGACAAACCCCAGATCATATAACAAATTCCAGTGCAAAACACGTATGAAAATGGAACCCTCAAACAGGTTTTGGGGTACATTATTTGCTCAATCTAAGTGCCTAAATTAATGCTTGAATTTTCAGAGCTTTTAAGCAGACCTAATTTTCTCTGAAGTCATACGAAACGGGAGAATTGTCTTAGCACACAGAAAATTATAAAGCTGAACACAAAACAGACTTTGTTTTCTGCTTGTATTCAACTCTTCAGTCACAGGACTATCCTTTTGTTTGTACTATCACACAGAATGCAATGTATTAAGTAGAACTGTTGTATTTAAATAAATTTAGAAAGRAAGATGTTTAGCAGTTCTGTTATTTGTGAGGTTGCCTGCTTTGGTTTTGTGCTTTGCTGTAGTTTTGTGCTTTGCTGTACTTTCCTTGCTTATAATGCTGCCTGTGACAGCCTTCCTCATGTGAATATCACTTTTTTTTCTGCATGAAGACCCATGCATTTGTAAAGAAAGGATGGGCAGTGTGGGCTTTACCAATTCAAAATAAGCAGTGTCATAGAATACTGAAGTTAGAGGGGAGAGAACTGAGAGATTTGCAGCTAATTGATCAGTTTACTAAATATGGTACAGAATACTTACAGTACTTTATCAAAAGTAGCTGTACATGGCTTTTCTTTATGAAAAATATAATTTTCTGTGGGAAATATCTCACTTACTGGTAATCTTATGGGTAGAAATAGATTGCAGTCTGGTGAAATAAGAAAATGAGCAAGAGGCATCAAAGTGCTTTTTAAAATGAGACTTGGAGATGGTGAAAGGGCGTTGAAGATAACCATGTGGTGTTATGAAATCTGTCTTCACAATAGGGTGGCCCAAGAGTGGCATTAGCAAATGTTACTTAAATCTTAATGGACTGAAACAATAAAGAACTGCTGTTTTATCATCTTTGTGGATTCTTTCTGTGGCATTTGGTAATCTAGGGTTAGATAAATTTTTCACTTTTAATTGGAGGTTCAGTCTCATGCCTACTATAGAGCAGAAATTTATATTGCTACAAATAGCAAAGCTAATTTTTTGTGTTACAAAACAACTGCATTAAAGGAATTGTATTAATACCATGAAGTCTACATCTGAAAAGTCATAAAATGTGAAAGTGAATATCTCAGATACACATATGTGCATAATCTCTTCCTTAGATCATGCTGATTACTTATTAGCTAGAATGTGCACTGTGTATAAACATACAGCTCTCCAAAATTCTCAACTCATATTGAGGTTTAGGCAYTTGGATACTGCTAAAACCTATAGARAAAGGGTTCTGGGTATTTGAAGCTTTAGGAAGTTGGGACCCACACTTGTCACTAAAATGTGGTAGTTCTAGAAGGTAATGGCAATGAAAAACACAGAAGAAATGTACAATGCAATGTGAAAAGGCTGGAAAGTCACCATTTTTTTGGAAATTACGAGATGGATGATTTATGACTGGAATTACAATTCAAACAGTCCTCAAAACACAGTCTGTCATTCATATCTATTTTGAAATTGGAGTTTTAAATTGATGCTGATTACACAGTTGTGTTTTTTTTCAGTTGAAGTATTTTTTCTGAGTTTAAAACCTAAGTTAAGCAGCGTGAAGCTGTGTGACTGAAACTAATTTAATCTTTGCTTATTATGTGTTTTCTATAGCAGTTCATGTTATTTAGATTAAAACATTATGCAAAAGTATAACCAGTGAAGTTTCGAGTACTGAAAACATTTCAAACATTAAAAGAAATATTGCAGACTTGTGCATCATAGGTATGAAAGTATACTTCCCCAAGATGTCTCAAATTGGAGTAGAGATTCATCTCTACTTAACTAAAATCCTCATTATTCTTTTTCTTCCCTTTAATTCAATTTTATTCATATTAATAATTTTTTTAATAAACCTAAAMTATGCTATGCTAAAATAGAAGCTTGGGAGTTGGCTCTGCTTGCTTCATATGTATTTGTTCTTACCAGTGAACAATTTTTATTATCCTGTTGTTTTCATATGCTCTGAAGTTCATGCCTTGTTGGCATACTTTCTTTTAATTTTCTGCCCTGTTTCTCATATCCCAGAAAAGTATGTTGCACCACTTTTCCCTTTAGCTAGCCTAACATTCTATTTTACATCTGTGATGGATTTTAATTGCTTTTGGTGATATTTGAGTTTATTCTACAAAGCTCCTTATAAGGGATATTAATTGCAATAAAAAATCCCAGTGTAYCATTTTGATATTATAATCTATAATGCTTGAATGGGCTTATAAAGAATAATGAAAATATGAATGCTGGCATGACCTATATGTGAGACAAAAGCTATTCCCTTAGGGAATGGAGATAATTTGCTTTTGTCTCATACATTATGCATCTTCTCTTTTACACCCCATTTCCATGAAAAATATTTTTTTGTTTTGTATCAGASAATTGTTAAAGTTGTGAGTGGAGTATTATGTTCGGTTGTTTGGGATGTTAACATCCTGCTAGGATTTCAGCAGTCTCATTCTTGGTTTCCTATTAACTATACTTTTTTTTTCCCCTCAATGTTGTTCTCTTAGTAAAGTTTTCTATTTCCTCTTTTATTCTTTGAAGAGTGAATTATATCAATTCCTTCTGTTGGAGATGATACACAGAAATGACAAACTTTGTAAACAAAAAATAAACTGGAAATGTTTCACTGATGCAGCCATGCCAGTGATTAATTAGCCACTTTACATTAAATATGGAACCAACCTCTCCAAAACTGATGGATTCCTAGACAGAGAACAGGTTTGGCCCCTTCTGAAATACTGTGTTGCCTCTTCAGACAGGATTTATGAGCAGGAGTTGTWGGTCAGGGAATAGTTCAAGGAACAATGGATATTTAACCCTATAGGAAGAAATCATCTCTGCTACACTTAAAAGAATTGTCACTTTATGACAACTGAGTTTCTAGGATGTTCTTTTCAGATACTTCATGCCGAATATAAAATATATACTTTAACATTGTGCTAATTTGTAGATTAGCACTGTGCTATTTTGTTAACGTTCTCTCTAATTTGTTGCATGTTGTTTTCCTATTCCAGTCTGTAATATAAAGACATTGGGTAGGGTCTTTGAAGGTCATGAATCTCAAATTCTGCATCCCCTACTCTTCTAACTAGACATGTATTATGTGGGTTAAGTAATAGAGAATARTAAGTAATAGAGGTTAAGTAATAGAGTTTTCTAGATAGGAACCAGATGGAAGCATAGTACAGAAGGTTTCTTGTTTGTCTTTCTGAAAGTACCTATTTATTTAATAGACAGTTTTGCTGAGGTACCTCCAAGTTATATTTTTAATTTAAAACCTTGCCTATATCTCACCACCTAGCATATTGGTTTGAAAAATAATGCGTGAAAATAAAATATTACATGAAAATTTAATAAGCTGTAGTGACAAATCATGTTTGGGTAAGCCAACTCCTCCTGAATGTGTATTGAGTTTGCTAATTGCTTTACATATTTCATGGACAGTGTTTTTTTGGCAATTGTGTTTATGGTATATTTGTTGTTATGCTATTTATCATTCATCACTTTACAGAGAGCTTATAAAGAGCTGTGAGTATAACTGGTGTTATAGTTATGTAGGCTGTGAGTATAACTGGTGTTTATGTAACTGTAGACTGAAAGACATTGTGGTTTTCATTTTCATTTTAGTATTACTTGATAATATTTATATGGATCTCTTATTTGCATATTTACATTTCTATATTATTAGGCAAGTTTTTTTTTCAACTGTCATCAAAAAGAGACATTCATGCCACTTCATCTTGTCCAACAATGTTTATAGCATCTAGTTTACCAGAGGCATTTACAGAGTATTTTACTGATGTATTTGGTTTCATCATTATTCAAATCACAGTGCAAAATGCTTTATAGCAAAGATCTGAATGAGTTGTTGCTGAGAGCGCCATTGGCTGACGTCAGTGCTTTAAACTTTATTGCTTGTGTATCAGCTTTAACATGAGAGAAAATGCTGGATCGTCAGCTCGCTGTGTGAAAAGAAGCAGCAGCAACGTGACAGTGTGAGGAATGAGTGAAAGAGCAGAGAGTGGCCTGAAAGGCTGTCAGACCCTGAATAATGTTTGAACAAGTGTGAAGCGGGAATATTGTTAGATGGTGTATGTGACATACTRGAGCCTTGGAAATATACTGCTCTTCTATCAGCTGAGTTACTGTGTGCATCTAAGCCCTGAATATCTTTCATCTGCACCACTCTGTGGTTTACTGTGATGTGCTGTATTTCCTGCCTCAGAAATTCTCCTGAATATTTTATAGGGTTTTTTTGTTAGCTGAACTTCAGGTTTTACTCTCTCTTTTTTTTTTTTTTTTTTTTTTTTTTTTTTTTTTTTTTTTTTTTTTTTTTTTTTTTTTTTTGTCTTTAGGCATTGGCTGTTCTGGGTAACTTTATGATTGTTATTATGTGAGAAAAGCTAATGGCCTAATAGCAGCCAGTTTTCCACTTATGAGAGTAACTGCAGTACTTACAGTGGCTAAACACAGTATATTAGAGAAATTTTTTTCTTTAAGAGCTAATCCTGATTGGCAGTGCTACCCATTAACAAGGTGTTAAATATTACAGATTCCTGTTAACTTCTGTGGGAATTGTATTTAAGCCTTTAAATTGCACTGGATGCAAAAAAATCTATGGTGTTTATGATCGGGAAGGCGTTATCACTGCTTTGTGCTTTTTACTGTTGAAGATGGCAATTTCTTGCTGAAGGATGTATCCTGTTCTCAAGGGTGTAATTCCAGTGTTGTGCTTTTTTAACTTGTTCAAGATTCAGTATTAATTCTAACTGTGTGTTTCTAATGTATTTGTCTATTTAGTTGTTGCATGTATTTGTTTCTCTGTGCTTGTTCACACTTCTCCATATTCTTAAACATTCTCTTTTATGCCTAGCTTGCTCTCATTACARCTTGTTGTCTTTGTCAATATAATTACAAGTTATATATAATCCAGCTCTCTCTTTAATTGCTCTTGGCAATTAAAACAAAAAGGAAAGTGAGACCACATTAAAAAACCCCAATAACATATGATATGATATACTCACTTGACAAGCCATTACTTCTAAAAAATTGTATTCCTTCTAATGCAATCTTTTGTCCTTTTTTATTCCCCATCATGCCTGTTGTGGTTATTTCTGCCTATTATGACTTTCAAATCCTCCAGCTTCTGTCTACRTGAAAATAGCGATTTTTCAAAGACACAAATGGTGGGTATGTGCACAGTTCTTATAGAAAAGATTGATTTCTACTCCTTGTGGATACAAACAGCATGAGTATGTCCTCATTGTCATGACTGATTTTGCTGGTTAGAGACACTAAACTTCCAGTAGAACCCAACAGGAGAGAATTGCCCCCCATGTCTGTGATCAATATCCTTTGTTAAAGACCGTTTGTTACTATAGTTTCCCTATAAATATATGCTGCTTTGTTTATGTAGGTGGTGTGGTTTAACCCCAGTCAGCACTAAGCACCACACAGCTGCTCGCTCCCTCCCAGTGGGATGGGGAGAGAGCTGGGAGGATAAAAGTGAGGAAAGTAGTGGTTGAAATAAAGACAGTTTAATAGGGAAAGCAAAAGCCACATGCACAAACAAAGCAAAACAAGGGATTCATTCACTGCTTCCCATGGGTGGGCAGGTGTTCAGCCATCTCCAGGTGAACAGGGCTCCATCATGCCTAACAGTAACCTCTGAAGACAAAACACCATCACTCCAAACATTCCCCTTTCTTGTACTGCCCCCAGTTTTATATGCTGAACATGATGCCATATGGTCTGGAATATCTCTTTGGTCAGTTGGGATCCCTTGTCTCAGCTGTGTCCCCTCACAATGACTTTTGCACCCACRGTCTCCTGGCTGGAGGGATGGGCTGAGGAGTAGGAATGGCCTTAGCTCTGTGTAAGTCTTACTTAGTAATAACAAAAATAACCCTTTGCTGTCAAGACTGTTTTCAGCTGAAATCCAAAACATAGCCATGTAGAAGGTTAAAAACCAAAAAACCCAAACTTMATCGCAGTGCAAAATAGTGCAGTAGGCCTTACTAACAACTGTTATGTGAGGGTAGGAGTGCAATGTCTCCCCATACAACTCTTTTTATGAGCTATCACTATTGTGTCTCAGTTTCTTAAAGTCGTTTGAACTACTACTCATATCTATTCTATCTTTCTTTTCTCTATGTTCTGCAGTAGTCTAATGATTTCTCTGGTAAAATTCTCATGCTGTAAATCTAGTTCTGAACATAAATTCAAATTTGTTTTTGATGATGGTTGATAGGATTACCTTGGGTCTTGTGAAACACTGCCTGATGGGGAAATTATAATTGTACCGTTTATATTATGTTCTGTTTATATTATATGTATTTATATTCTGTTCAGCTCTGCTTGACTGGCCAAGTGTCACTCAGCGCAGACAGGGACAGATTTGGAGAACTGGAAGGTGGCTTTCAAGTTATGGTCATCTGTCCTTACCKTGGATGAGTTAGGGCTGGTCTGCTCCTCAGAATTATCTTAAACCATTTTCAATCCACTTTTGCTCATCCTGTGGTCACAGGATATCTTCTTGGAAAGCCATGAAACTTGCTTCATCAGTACCTTCCTTTCTCTAGTTGTATTAAATGCAATTGGAAAGAACACATGTTAATTTTCAAACTCAGAACCAGRAGGTTTAATTATATGTGAAACTCAACAAATGGGAAGAAATTCAGTCACAGAACTCAATGCCAGCACATTACCTTGAAACAATATTTTCATTTAGAGACATCCAAGTCCAGAATGAGTGTAGCTTTAAAAGGAGTACAGACAATAGACACTGTTAATAAATAGGTGGGGAGCTTCAGAAAACATTGAGGAGCAGTGTTAAAACCCTATGATTAGGTGTTCTTGAAGGTGGGCCTCTACATTTATGTATAAAGAAATGTCAGTGAGGAATAAACACAGATACCACATAGTTTATTAAAGAGGGGCTGGAAATTACTTGAAGTGTTTAAAACTTGTCTCAGACTGCATTGACACAAGGCAGAAATCATGTGTACTAATGCCTTTATGCTGATTTYGTAAATACATTGTTACCATAATAGTTAAAGTGGGAATGCTGTTTTTAACATGGTAACACCTGACAGCCCAGTTATTAGCAGCACTTACCATCTGATTAGGTGGTTATAATCTAGAGGCAAAATTATGGATCATTCCACTTTTAATGGGAGTCCTTACCTGTTACTGATGATTGTTTTGGTTCCTGTTACTGTTACATTTGTTATACTAGAAGCAGTGGTGCTGTAATTTCCATTGCTATAAATCAAGAATGCAAACCTTTATGKGTCATTTTTGTGTCTATTCATAGGTGATCTCTTACTTAAAAAGGGAATTGTTGTATTTTTATCCATGTCCGATACTTCTTATGAAGCAGGGAGAATGCGGTTCTAGGTTATTGTGAATTTCTATCCAATTCTGACTGAATGCAGAATGGATGAAAACTTTCCTGTGTAAAATACCTTGTCATATCCTAATGTTGCAAAATAGTAGCAAAGTAACTTCTGGATAACTCAAAATCGGTTGTGTGTCAACATACAACCCTAAGAGTTGGACCTTTGAAAGGCAAGTTTACTGTGCTTTTGGAATGGTGTGGAGTATAGGAGAGAAGAAATAATACATACTGCAGAATCTGCTTTGATAAGAGTTTTCATATCTGATGTGATCACTGTGTTTGTAGAGCAGGATATTGGTGCTTTGTTGATATCCTCAGTTCACTAAAGGACATTTTAGTTCATTGTGATGGGCAATAACTCTGTGAATTATCCCACTGACTACATTAATGACACCTTTAAGTAATGATTCCCCAGCAGGACTAAGTCACAAACTTGTTGAGTTTGAAAAGGTGGGTCAGGCCCTGAACATGCCCATTGTAAAACACTCATTTTAGCTCATGATTGTATTGCCTTGAAGAATATAACTTGCTGCTTGTAGACTTTATTTTACTTTCCCAGTTTTAACAAYCTTTGGTCTTTGACTGCAACAAGATCATTATGGTTGTATGTGGCAAGAACCTAAGGATAGTGGGACAAGCCATCTAATGTCCATTTTAAAGAATCCCTCTTACTTGGACAGCATTCAATAATAAAATATCCTTCCTGTCTCCCATGTGGCATATGTCATCTGCTGATGATATGCCACTGCAGTCAACTAATTAGGTGAGTTGCCTCCTACTCCTCCCATATCCTGAGGTAGCCATAAGCCAGCTCCTAGTAATTGGTGATGATGGTGCTGAAAACATAAAATATTTACAAAAAGAGTGGTGTTCACACAGGTAGAAAAACTCAAATATTTGAGACTTTCAATGGTGTTATATTAATTCAATTTAGACATAGAGCAAAGTACTTTTTCAAGCTAATTGGATWCTCTTCAAAGGCCTAATTACAATTTTGAAATTACTTTTGTATCCTGGATAGATACTGAAATGCTAATATCTTCACAACCATATGCTTTTTAGCTGGGGTAGTGTTTTCTAATATTGAAAATATAAAATATAGGGCAGTATTTCTTACAGATGYAAAAAAAAAAAAAAAAGCAGAAGGAAAACCAGTTTAGCATGGTCTTATTACTGTAATTTCTGGTAATCTATAGTGTGATTGATAGAATCTTGCTATACTTTGACARCAGTATTGACACACACCCTTTGAATGTTTAGAGAGATCATAAGAATGAGGCAAAAATTTTGATTGAGTTGTAACTTCTCTTCCATTGTTTCAATCACTGGAAAATGACCTGAAAAGCCACTCCCCCYGCAACCCCCCAAATAATAGCAACAACAACGATAAGAACAATAACTATAACAACAACAGATATAAATAAGATAGGAACCCTGTGCATATGTGTGTATTTTTGGGAAGAGGAGAAGCAGAATCAGAAACTGTGGACTGTGAATCYAAAATATTTGAGGATAACTTTGCCTGTGTGCTGAGCATCTGCAGCAAGACTGGACATCTTTGTGCTTGAAGGAATAACTTTCTGCCACCTGAGCTGAAAGTTTTGTTTCTCTTAGTCATGATTCTAGCGGCGTAGGGCTGAATGTAGCTGTGGTRTAGCTGGACAAGAGGACTTCATGGCTGCGGTATTGCTCTATGAGAGGAAAGTAGAGGAAATTATAACTATTTTAGGCCCTCCATCCTTTCCTGATAAGTCTGGCTATAGGTCCCTTCATAGCTGATATGCAGTGTGCACCTAATGAAAGAGGAGASGGCACACCAGTGAATAGTTATAGGTAGTGTAAATTATTTGTGCATGACTTCTTGTGTTTCTGTGCTTTTGGATCTTAGCACACTGAATAGGAATGTTTTAATGGGCACTGTATCTGAAAGGATCTGCAGTTGACCAGGCCTCTAAGTGTAGTTTACAGATTGCCTGGTGGCTGCACAGAATACTGATCTCTTTCCCTTAATAAGCCATTAAAATGAATTTTCACACAAATTTTGAGMTAATTCTATTGTTTGGTTCTGGGAAATAGCCTGATTTTCTTGCTAATGTATCTTGGTTAAGCTTTACACTTTGATAACAGATGCACTTTATGAAATAGCTGGCAGATTGCACTGGAGTTGTGCAGCAGCTATAGTGTAGTTAGTGATTTTTGAATCCTGCATCTGTTCATCTATTTAATTGACAGGCTTACCATAAGACTGAATGTGAACTGGTTGTGTTTGTAGAAATCACTCAATACCATAGCAAAATAAAGTTGCAAAGTGTTAGCTCATGACATTCTCAGATTTTCCTTCTGGTTGCCTCCAGAAGTCCTCCCTGGTTAAGCAGTTAACATATAAGCAGTTTGGATGAGACATGCTTGTTGTTGGTCATTCAATTTAAGACATCTGTGATTTTTTCAAAAAGAAACAGACACTAGGGCTTCTGAAGGGGAAGAGGTAATCCAACAGATCCAGGCTGTTTGTTTTAGGGCTCTGTCAAAGCCAGTTAGATCTTAATTGCTTTATTTGTACTGCTTAGCAATTTGCTTAGCAGGTCTGTTATCCTGATATTACTTGAAAATTCTTCAAAAATTTCCAATCAAAGGAAATATAAGAGAACAGGTCTGAGTGTATAGAATTCCTGCATATATAAACCAGAGAATTTGATGCTCTAATGTTGCTTTTGGGGCCATATTCTAATACTTTTATTCTMATACAAATGGCCATATTCTAATACTTTCATTTTCCAATGAGTGTTTTCTTACTCAGAGTTTGCAGTTTGGAGGTGGAGTAAACAAGCTCTTGAGATTTGTGAAAGCGATGAACTCTGGCAGAAAAGGTACTCAACTTCTAGGAAATTTAGCTATTTCAATAACTATTTTGAGCTACTTTGTGACCTGTCCTAAACAAAACATGAATGTTTATTAAACACTTTGAAAAWTGGCATATTATTTGGCTCTTTAAACAGAAATGTGTCTAGTCCTCTTCAGGGTCAAATGAAAGTTATAGAACAGGAAGAGCTGTGGGAACTGCTTTTGGTATAGACTGGTAAAAATAATGTCTTTTCCCTATAAATACATTCTTCTGAATAGATTCTTCTAATGTAAGTCCAGTTGTTTTAGCAGAGGTTGCAGTGACATATTGTCATACTCTGCCTGCTGCTTGGTGTTCCTGTGTGTCTGGTTTTCACAGGACCCCTCTGCTGAAAGCTGTCAGTGAGCAGAAGGCTGGGGACAGAGCAGTGAATATTGGCTTGTGATTCCTGAGTAGGCAGGGGGAAGAGGAAAGAGGAGGGCAGCAGGCAACAYGCAGCAACAGATGTAGCCCATCACAGGAGATTTTGCTGCAAGGTGGCAAAAGCTTATGCAAATAATGGAAATACCGAGTGGGGAAAAAAATGCCCACTTACTTTGAAGCTCTCTTGACAGACTTTTCAATAGATACAGTTTTTTCATAAATTATTGCATGCTTCCTGAAGTACATAAAATGACAGAGGGGTTTTGGCTGCTTTTTTTCTTGTGCTTCCAAATATTTCCTTGGAGAGTGTGTGTAGACTTTCTGCTGAGTTCCCATCAGCATTTTTTGCTAATTGTTCCTGATGCTTCCCCATATTGTGAACTTTTTAATGGAAAAGTAGCAGCAGATTGCTGTCCCTAGAGATGAACAAAAAAGAATGTTGATGTGATCTAAAAAGAGGGTAGAAAACAGTACTTAAAATAAATGTTTCCATTTCCGTGCATACAGAATGAGTGGTTAAATGACATCAAACAACTTAATAATTGAATGAGAAGGCACATTTCTTTCACAGTTTCTCCTCTTAACTTGCCTGGATTTTTGCTGAATCTGGATTACTGCTATGAAATTGCTTGCTGGAGAATCTGCTTTTGCAGGGATTCTGCAAATTGATATCTGTTTTGCACTGGTTAGGTCAGTGACAAGCTGTGGCTCATAAAACTCAGGTTGGTTGGTTGGTTTCTCCTATCAATCTGTGCTCACTCATTTTATCTGTGACAACAGTCTGTCATTGAGGGTTGTCATTTTCCTTTGGTAGGTTCACATCCTTGTCACAAGTTGTCTATCAGGCATAACAGTCTACCAGGCATGATGCTGGACACCATTAATCTACAAAAAGTTATGATTATCTCTTCAGAAGGGAAAAAAATCTAGGGCTAGAATTGTTCAAAGGTCTGAAAGAGGCTCCCTGAGTAGTTTCTACAGAACTGCTAAAAGCTTTTACCTGCTAACGATTCCTGGTATTGATTCAGAAAGCAGGCATTTTGTGTATTTGGAGAACATCAGTTTATACACACTTTTGTAAAGCAGCCAAGCATGTAGAACTGAATAGGTGATTGTGTCACTTCAGCTGAAAACTGACCATGGGATGGAAGTGACCCTTTCATATCTGGGAATAAAAGAGCAAAACCAAAGGACAGGTGGAATAGTTGTGATACTTTTTGCTAAAATACATCAAGGTATCATGGCCTCTAGAATTCAGGTCTCTACACAAAATTTGTGAAGATTGCTGTTTCAGATGTGTGTGGGATTTTGAGCTGCCCCCACCTGTGCCTTATTTGTTAGTATTGTGAGCTGTAGTCTACCAGCACTCGGTGGAATTTTTGAGTCATATTCCACAATTCTTATTTATCAAGAAGCTCCTGATTTGGGGCTTTGGTACCTTATCTGTGGGCTGTCAAGTGCTTTATTGAATCTAATTCTCCAGCACACGCTCCACCTGTGGCATGTGCTGCAGCTTTGGGGAACAGACATTGCATGGTAGGTGCTACTGTGCTGCATACAAAGTAAATGGCCTAAACTCAGGGCAGGGCATATAGAGCACTATTACACTTTCACTTCACATTCACTGTGCAGTTATTTTAAAGTGATTTTCCATCTCATTCTACTGGACAGAACCATTATGTGTAGCTTTCCTCCTGAACTCACTTKGTGGGTAAATTAATAATTTTTCACTACAGTCGTATGAAACCTTTCATGACCCCAAATGATGCACCAAGTTAATGCTCAYACAGACCACTGTCTTATATATGTGTTTGGGGTCTCTTGGAAAGCAACACTTGCATATATTTTTCATTTCTCCAGGAATCTTCCTGTGATATAGGGCAAGTCATACTGTTTTCCTCTGCTGTCCAATTTGCRAATTATTATGCTACAAAAAAAATTTTCATCATTGTGTTGTCAGCTTTCATTTTTATGCTGATGCTACAGTTAGGAATGTCTTTGAAATCTGACCTTTTTTTTTATCTGTCAGGCATAAAATCATTAATGTTTTGAAATCAGATGCCTCTGAACACTGGCAAAGTGAAGTTGCTAGTTGACTGTTTTCTTAAATTTGTTGAGAAGTATTAGTCCTGTTTTTCTAACCTTCTATGACCTCCAGTTCTACTTCAAATAGGTGTCTTGTGGTTACCTTTGATTGAGGATTGTTTCTTGTATATGTAAGGAACAGCTTTTTAATCAYTGAAATCTTGCTAGATTGTAGGTATTTATTTCTGTTATGAAAAGAGGCACTTCCCACCCCTGACATATTGTAGTTTAGCTTACTAGAATTCTTTATTTGTTGTTTTTCCAGAATCCTGAATATTCTGGTTGCAAAAAAAGTTCCCTAATCTTTCTTGTTCTTCAAATCATGCCATATATCAGYGCTGTAATTTTCTATAATTAATAATTATTGCCTTACTAAGCCTAGATTGATTTTTACTTTTTTTGCCATTTTTTAAATGCAGTGACTTAAAAAAACTTATGTAAATTGTATTTATAGTTGACTTGCTGATAATAAACACAGTTTTGCACTTTTTAAAGCTATAAATATGRAAGTGGCTGCTTTATTTCATGATGATATTCACAGATTTTATTAAAATTTTACTTTCTCTGTTTACAAAAGTCATTTAGTTAGGCTGGTTATTTGCTGAAGACAGGCAAGAAGTAGTAGGGTGCACTCTACCTTTGAATAACCAGGAAGACACCTCAACAGGAATATTACTCCAGTCAGACATTGATGTCCTGTGAGCTCCAACATCAAACTCTTGGTTTTTTGATTAAAATGAAATACAGCATTTTTGCTTCTTTCTATATTAGTTCTCACCCATTTTTGTCCCTTTCTGTTCCACTCAAACCTTCAAATTTCCTTGTACCTCAGTAACTCTCACATGTCTTTGTTCATACCAACCAATTTCTTTTCCTTGCTTGACTCCTAGGGTTTGTCTGTTTGATTATAGTCTCAGTTTCTTTTCACTCTGTAAGACTCCTTCCTTCCTGCCTGCCTGCCTCCCTCCTTCCCTCCCTACCTCCTTTCCTTCTTCTTCCCTCTGGCTAGTCTATCTACTCTTCGCATTTACTCCCTAAGGCATGGTTTTTATCTTTGGGCAAGTATACACAGAACTTTTTCTGTAAAGCTGACTTTGGTACAACTTTGCTTCAGTAGTGAGCAACATGGAAATTCAATAATGGCAAAACTGATTTYGGCAAATGCTGGAGAATATGAACTCCTGGCTTCAATTTGTGTGACAAATGCTCTCGATCTGGCTTCCAGCTAGCAGAAGCTTCCCTCTTTCTTCTGTGACACATGTTATAGCTGACTTTAGAGCCGTTTTCAAGTGAGGCCTGACAGTCTTTCATTCTGGCTGACCGATGGAAAGCGGTAGACTTTAAATGATAAACATAAAATACAGAATCCTGATGGTGTTGAAATGAATGACAGGAACGTCTACTCACTTTGTCAGAGGACTTTCTAGGGATTGGTGTTGTTTCTGACTTCAGAGAGTTCAAAACTGGATTCTGGCATAAAGAGAAAACACTTGTGTATATTGTATGCCTTTCAGACCTTTGAAAAGCCAGAGCATACTGATGTTATTTTAATTACTGGATGATGTTGTACAGGAGTGTGAATCTGAGGTACCGTAACCCTGGTGGGAAAGATGCTCAGCCAGCTGAAATGGATTTGTATTGCACTTTGAAAAGGCAGCATCAAGAGCCAGCCTGGCTGTTGTTAAATTGCTTTCTAAAGCTACTATTGTAAGTAGCTGGCTGTTCAGCTACAGAAGAATCAGTCTGTAACCAGGGATTCACTTTTATTTTCCTGAAAYGGGTTCAGACAAACCTTTATGATTTCCCTGGAGAAATACTTTATGTTCATACTGTTCACTCCAGGTGCATGGCCACAGCAGTACACCTTACTTCCTAACAACAATTTACTATACATGTCAGCATTGACTTTCACTCTTGTGACTGAGATAATTTATTCTTTCTCATGAAAGGAAAGTTGGAATCAAAGATGATGAGAGAATCTCATATTTCATCTAACTGAAACCCATAGGGAGAGGTTAATATTATACAAGGCTGTCTAATTCTGTTTTAAAAAAAATCCATATCAATTGTAATTTTCTCTCCACAACAGCATCTGTGAGCTATCTTACAGAAACAGTGTGATTCTCACAGGGAAGGAGAGGAAGGGATGGATTGCTTCTTTTTTCTTACTAGCTATTTTGATTCTCACTATCTCCTGGAATAATAATGGTGATGGGGACAAACCACTAAGCTTTGAAAAGAGACAGCCATGCTTCTGTATACAACATGGTGACAACTTCCAAGGAAAACATTTTTCTCATGTTCAGATGGTACATTATGGACAATTTCTTTCTTGTCACTTCTCTTGCCTGGTTAATAGTGGGGTTTTGACACTTGGTTTGTTGCCTAAGTGAGGAAATATCTAAACATAACAGGATATCTCCTTGAGGCAGAAACCTGGACAGATAAAAGGGAGGGAAGGAGGAAGATGGAAAAAGAAGAAGAGGGATTTTGACTATTTCTAGTGTGTTCAAATTTATTTTATAGCATGATAATAGCAATGCTAGTAAAGGTTTTGAGAATTAGTATCTCTGCCTTCCAAATAGGTTTTTTTCCCTCAATATTTTTATCCAAATTTGAGGGGGGGAATATGCATATATGTGCATCTATATATAAAATCAAAATTTCCTCTAAATAATAAATAAACAGTAAATAAGGAGATAACTTGTGCTAGACCCTGCAGGTACCAAGTGGGTCTACTAACAGCCAGATAACTGCATCGCTTTTCAAATTTTGCAGCAGACACCCATAAAGTGGCTTGGTGGGTGCACGTGCAAGCATGGACACCAAAATTCCACCTTTCTTGGCCCTGTGGCAGTCCTGCTGGGCTATTGCCCTTGGCTTTTGAAGTCTTGAAGCAGCAACATYTAGCCCATGTCTGGTGGTCTGTTGTGACTTCATTGTGAATCCTGGGGAAGATGACTCAGAGCCTGTGACATTTCWGCAGATTGGTTTGGCCTCAACAAATAACATTTTCTGGTCAGGTTTTAAGCTAATCTGTGTCTTAGCATTTAAGCACTATGTTTCCTGAAGACTGGTTTTTGTGAAATATTTCATTGCTATCTTCAATAACCTGTGGCACATCCATTGAAAGTTCCTGTTCACTGTTTATGTGCAATGCAAAATGGAGAATAAAACTTTAAATAGTTGTGAGCCCTCTAGCGGTCTTTGTGGAGCTGCCTGTTCAGAAAATTACAGGACTGAAATGTGTCACCTAGTTTATGTATGCCAGTATTTTCTGGTCATACCCAGCAACATGTACTTGTTTGGGTTCCATTGTGCCCTCTGGTTATTTATATTAATGATCAAAAAAACTTCTGCTCCAAAGATCTTTCAGTCTAGGTCAGCTACCTCAGTCCATCAGCAGGCAGGAGCCATAGTTCAGTGATCTCTCACAGCCAGCAATTAAATGGCACCACTGCTGGRAGAAGAAGTCTCAATTTTCCATTTTCCATGATCACTGTTTTTATTTTTCTACCATTGTCTTGTACAGGGACAGTGGACTTGATGAGGAACTAACAGAAAAAAAAAAAGACATAATCTTACTATAATCTTCTCTAATACACATATCCACATACAGAAAGTACATAAACTGATTAACAAATTAACAGTTTAAAAACTACTCCAAAAGTTTGACAAGTGCTAATTGGACTTTAGTCACAGTTAACCTGCATTTATAGTACTTGCTTACAAGATGTATGCTTGCAACCATCCTTTTAGGTAGAGATAACAGGCTGCYCTTCTGGCAAAGAATGATGATCTGATTAACCCTGCAGCAGGACTTATCCATTTGATCACCTACAAAAAGAATACATTTCTTCTTAMAATCGCCCCCTTCTTTTTTTTTCTGATTCTGTTTGTTTTCTCTCCCCTCAAAGGGTTGCTGCCAGAGGAGAGTGCAAGAAAGCCATCTGTAGTAGAAAATTTGATTATGCAAATGTAGTTTAGAGTTTGTACAGAGTTACAGAAGATTAGCAGTGTGTGATGTGAGAAATGAATGCAGCTTCTTTTTCAGGATGAATAACTGCAAGCTAATGTAGATGTGTGGATGAAACATTTAGATAAAATCAGCATTTGTGTTTTTCTGCCTCCCTCTTTCCAGTTTGCCTGGCTTTTTACCACATAGTCTACAAAACTTCCATC
This sequence comes from Malurus melanocephalus, assembly GCF_030028575.1. Taxonomy (NCBI): domain Eukaryota; kingdom Metazoa; phylum Chordata; class Aves; order Passeriformes; family Maluridae; genus Malurus; species Malurus melanocephalus. The sequence goes on along the minus strand of NW_026623795.1, from coordinate 45,469 downwards.
TTCTAAGAATCTGAAGATTGTAGAAGTGTAGAAAAGCATAAGTGTCATAGATAAATGATCAGAGAACAGGCTTTATTGTCTTTTATACAGGACCTGGAGGGGATGAAATAGTAACTGCAAGTGACAGGTTCACAGCAAGCAGAAAGTGATACTTCACACAGCACAATGTAAAGCTGTAAAAGCATATTGTCCCAGGATTTTTGGGATATTAAAGGGTTCAAAGATTCATTGGATATGTTTATGAAAAGAAAATCTATGAAAGCTGTTGCCTGTGGCTCAGAAAGACTGGAAGCCACAAATCATATGAATGAATCAAACCAAAATATTCTAGAGAACTACTTTTGTATGCTGCTTCTGTTCTTACATTCTCGTCTACATCTGCTACTGACCACTGTCAAAGACAGGATGCTGGGCTAGATAGACTTGGCTTGGTGTTCCTGCATCCTCAGAAAAAAATCATGTTTTGTCTGTTATATTTCAGTTTTGTATTTCTTTCAGATCCTTGCTTCCAGATGAGATTCAAACCACAAACACTAGGTTATCCACCAAGGATTTCTTAATATCATTTCCATCATAGCTGAAGCTAGAATGAAGCATAAGTTTCGAGGAAAAGTCTTGCTGAATTCTTTCAAACCAAATTAAAACAACCAGCTTCCTCCCCAGCTCCCTTGCCTTCTGGAAATAACAAACTGCTGAATGAAGACAAATACATTCTCATTGGTCCTTAAAGATATAAGCTTTTCCCTGGGTGAAGATAATGGATCTTCCTTAGACAGGATATCTTTAGGTTTGGGTATTCTGGCAGGCTGCAGGCTCTCTTTGGGTATGTGCAGATTGAACTGTCTTTGTTCTTCTTGTTTTTATTAAAATGTTTTGTGCTAGGTACAGTTCTCCACTACACTGTCCTTGGGAAGTATTATCTTCACACTTTTGTAAAGAATCAGCATTGCTTTGGGTGTCACAGTCCTATTATTTTGTGACAGTCTTTGTTCTTCAGCCTTCATAGGCTTTCTACCTGCTCCTCTTCCTTATGTAAAAGACATGACTTGCTTTTATTATCTGATTTTATAGAAAAATGGGGAATATAAGGTACTGTCATGGCAGGAATGCTGTTTGTGTGAAAGCTCCTGAATCTTCACAATAGGGTTACGATTTTTCATAATAACATTTTTTCTCAAAATTTGTCAATCAGGTGAGATAATTGTGAGTTGTAATAAAAGAAAACACATGATTTTCAAGCAGTCTGATTAAACCACCTTGATTTGATAGCTGTTGGGGTTTCATTTTTTTATGTTTGAGGTGTACAAATTACTCTGTATTTGTAAGAAGAAGAGGGAATTCATAACTATGCTTCTTTTCTGTAGAGTATAAAGTTATCATGGTTTAACCCAGACAGCAGCCAAGCCCCACAGAGCCACTCACTCACTCCCMCACCAGCAGGATYGGGGAGAGAATCAGGAGGGTAAACTAGTGKGTTGAGATAAAGACAGTTTAATAGGGAAAGCAAAAGCCATATAAGCAAAGGAAAGCAAGAAATTTATTCACTGCTTCCCATGGGCAGGCAGGTGTTCAGCCATCCCCAGGAGATCTGAGCCACGTCACGTGTAATAGTGAGTTGGAAATACAAAAACCATCACTCCAAACATTCCCTGCTTCCTTCTTCTTCCCCCCATTTTATACACTAAGCATGATCCCATATGATCTGAATATCCCTTTGGTTAGTTGGAGTCACCTGTCCTGGCTGTGCCTCCTCCCAGTCTCCCATGCACGCCCAGTGTCCTCTTTGTGTGGCAGTACAAAAATYTGAAAAGAATTTGGCTTTGTGTAAGCCCTGCTCAGCAACAACAAAAACATCTCCACATTGTCAACCCTGTGTTCAGCACAAATACAAAACACAGCCCCACACCAGCCACTGTGAAGGAAATTTGCTCTACCCAGCCAAACCCAGTGCAAAAGTGTATTTGTGGTTGGCTAATTTCCTGCATAAAGGAGTTACATGATTTAAGGAAGACAGTTAATATAGCATGATAAGCATTTGAACTGTTGACAGGAGCATTTTTGATCCCTGGTTATTCACAGCTTTATGGCATAGTCCTGAGGAAATGCTTTCATCTCTCAGTGCCTCAGTTCCCATCTGGATAGTAAAGGTTTTGATGATAATCTCCTTAATGATAGGAGACGCCATGCATGCTGTGCATTCAAGCACAGAAACACATTTGTTTTCACTGCTTGTTGCAGGTTGGGGTTTTTAGTATCTGAACTGCTCTCTGTTAGTTCTATAAATGCATTTTTCTAAAGGCAGGAAAAGTACCTGATAGCAAAACAAACACCTGATGGCAAGCGGGTCTCTCAATAAGAAATTACTCTTGAATCTATTCGTGTTCCATTTTGAGAATTTCCTGTAGACCAAGTGATTCTTTTTCTGAAGGATTTCTCAAATGACACTACCACTCAAGAGTATTGCATTAAGCTTTGTGGTTCCAAAATAAGAAGTCCATGAATCTGTTGGATCTAGTCCAAAAGGGGGTGATGATCAGGGGGCTAGAACACCAATCCCTTGAACACAGGCTGAAAGATTTGGGGTTGTTCAGCCTGGACAAGGGGCAACCCTGAGGAGATGTCACTGCAGCCTTTCAGCACCTAAATCCATTACCTTGGATTTGTCTCTGTAGTCTTGTGAATTCATTCTGGAAACTGACATTTTAACAAAGGGCTGGCTGAGGAACTTTTTAGGACATGTAGTGATAGGACAAGGGGAAATGGCTTCAAACTCAAAGAGAGCAGAGTTAGGTTATATGCTAGGAAGAAATTCTTTACTGTCAGTGGGGTGAGACACTAGAACAGGTTGCCCTATCCCTGGAAGTGTTCAAGGCCAGGTTGGATGGAGCTTTRAGCAGCCTGGTGTAGTGGAAACAGCCCTGTGCAGCTAATTTCTAACTGTGCTTGTCATTTTGATTCTCTGGGAAGCTTAGGCTGTATCTTTGATGCTCACAATTTAGAAATAATATGAAAAGAAGAACTGTGCTAGGGAAACTTGTTTATGGGTTTGTTTTTGAAAATATTTTAAAAGAACTAATAAAAGTAATATCTTTGCATTAATTARTGGTGAAAAGCCAGCAACATTAAAAGTTAAGGAACAGCTGGATGAGAATGGAAAACCCTTGAAGAACTAAGGATTAGACAACTAGCTTTTTATGGCTTTTATTGCCTGTGAAAATATTTCATTTGGTATATATGTGAACTGTTTGGTCCCTTTACCACATGGAGGGTTTATGTGTACAAGAACAAAGGAAGAGGAGAAAAGGAAGAAGCAAAAGTTTTAGAAAAAAATAGGTGTTAAATACACTGTGTGTTCCTCCTGCTGAGATAAGTAGTTGATAGATAAAAGCRTTGTTAATAAAATAATCAGAACATCTTCTTTACTTGATATGACTGTAAGAAGTATTTTTGTTACTGTTTCCAACAGCTTACACAAACCATTAATAAAGGGTTAAACACTTTACAGAGCTGTATTTGTACCTGATAAATATCTTCATGATAGGCAAAGCTGTGCTCTGCCTTGTCTTGAGTAGTCTGAATAGTAGTAGTAGTAGTAGTAGAAATCTGATTCTTGCTTTCTTGAATTTAATCCCTTTGCTTTCTGTGACTGCTAAATGAGACACTTATATGAACTCCTACATTCCTTCTCCACTAGGGAACTGGAGTCATGACAAATTAATGTTCTTGGTCTTCTTTTGGAAAGGCATCTAGTTACAGTGAAGGGAATTTCCTGAGAATTGCACATTAGGGWTCCCAGCTCTCAATTTTTGAATCTGTTGCAAACCCCATTTTTGTATTTCTAGTATTTTCTAAGGAGTCTGCAAACTGACAGCTGTCCCAAATAATAGAGGGTTTATTAGSAATTAAAGCTGGTGTCTTTGAAATTTCTTGCATATTTGTTATGATATGAGGTGATGACCAAACACTGTCATTTCTGATTTGGATAATTTAGACCCATTTTTCATTTATTCTTTCCTCTGTCTTCCAATTARAAGAAGTCTAGTTGTTGAATGGGATTGCAGTAGTAAAAGCAGAGAATTTTTTTCAAAAAATGTGGTCAAATTTGTGTTACTGTATTTGGAGGAGCTCAAAGAGACACAGGCAAAGAAGCTACTATGATTTTGGAAAACAAAGCTTTAAAGGAGGTGGAGAGAAATGCCTTTTATCCAGCCAAGCTGAACTTAGCAACCTAATATACCTGAAACTCTTATCATTCTGYTGCAGCCATTCTTTCCTGTTCAAATTGCCCATGACGTTGAATTCTTTTATGTGGAGTTAGGTACAACAAAAACTCTCTTACCTATTGTGGAATATTGGATAGTAGATCTCAGTCCTGCATCAGTGAAATCCAAAGAAACATAATTAGCCCAGAATTCTATGGTATATTGTTTTTTTGTTGCAATATTGCTGTAACAAAATTCTTCACTTAAGATTTTTGCATCTTTACTTTTGGTAATAAAATTGTTTGTGGGACACCACAGCAAGTCCTGTACAGWGGCCATCATAGGTAACATTGGAGTCAATGTTCATCTGTGCTGTAACACATCAGACTTTCTGCACTCTTGCTAGTCCTCTGGAAGTAACATTGAAAACTTAGCCACCCCATGTCTATGCTGATGTAATCAGTATTGGTCCTTTAGTGTGAATGACAAGGAAACATTCAGTATTTGGTTACTATTGCCTATAAGTGGCATTGTCATAATAGTATTTTATTCAAATAGTCTTGGCAGCAATTATGATAATGTATAACAATACTACATTGTCTGTGGAGGTTTGCTACTGTACCTGGATCTCAATTTTATCCAATCTTACTCGACCAAATTAAACTAGATATTTCTAGATAATAGATGACCATGTTGTATTTAACATTGGACTGCAGTGTGTAGGAAAACCAAAATAAATTACTAGATTACTTGGATTTTTCTCTTTAGTCTTGTGAAATTGTTCTGGAAACAGTGACATTTTAACACAGATTTTTTGGTTTTACAAAACATTGAATTTTATATATAACTTTACATTATCAATTGAATTTACAAGTTCTGGTATTAATTTTGTCGTAGTTAACTGCAGATAATGACATGTAGCTCAGAGAGAACTCAGCTGACATACAAGTTACTCAATGTGTTGTGAATTATTCAAGGAGATATACCATATGTATGTGTGCCTCTTTGAAARAAGATGCAGTTGAAATTGAAATGAAAATTGGCAAAATGACACTGAAGATAAAACAACTGTTAAAATTCATATTCTRAGAATAAAGAATGTGCATTTTGTCACTGTAAATTTCATGGAGGTGACAACTTTAATTACAGAAATTCTAATCTACTGACATATAAATGTGATCTTATAAGGATGAAAAAATCAGTTACATTTTAGAGACAATACAAGTATAAAGCTCTCTAGCAGCTAATCTGAAAAGAAATTTGACAAGATCACATAGAAAGATCTGTTCCATCACACAAAACAGCAAAACACATTTCTTAAAGATAAAATTATTTTCAGTGAGCCTACCATATGGGGACTTAGTTGAACTCTTATTTTCACGTAAAATGCAGGGTTAATTTGGTGAATGTATAACTTCTATTCAACTGAATCATTCTTCACCTGGAGTGTGTGATTAAATAAACCTTCTGAAGAAATCCTGGTTATTAATTGGCATCCTATTATATACTCTCACCAAAGCCTTCTTTGCTGTAATGATGGCCAAACACTTAGATATTTATACTAATATAGGTAACTGATTTTGGGCAGTTGTGACAAAGAGATTTCCTTTGGTTAAGTTGGATTAACTTTTTTCGCTGTTATAGTGACTTTTTTTGTGATCAACTCCATGGATTTGCTTTGCCTGGGGTACTCTATTTTCTGCTTGTGCCTAGATGTATTAAACATTAATTTGAATATAATGTGATGATACCTTGTAATTCTATACAATTCTTTATTGGTTTGGAAATTATAAAAATACCAGGTGTCCAGAGACCTTATTCAGGATGGGTATAATTAAGAATATTGCTGTGTACTTTATCTCTCCAGAAGCTTTTCTTTTCTGTAAGGGTACAGAAGGTACATTTGAAGAACATTTGTTTGGCATCTCGATTCTGGTTAGTGGCAGAAGCTTACTTCTTTAATGAATATCTAGAAGTACAGTGAGTCAAATGAGCATTTTTGGGGTCCCTACATCTGAACAGGATCTAGATGTSGTGGGTTGATCTTGGCTGGCTGCCAGATGTCTGCCCTGCTGCTTTGTAACTTCCCCTCCACAACAGTTCAGGGGGAGAAAATAAAACAGAAAAATTTTTAGACTGAGAGAAAACCAGGGAGATCGCTTGCTGCTTATCATTACAGACAAAACAGATTCAATGTGAAGAAAGTTAACTTGCTGCCAATTAAAAGTAGAGTAGAATGGTGAGAAACAAAGTCAAAACTAAAAACACCTTCTACCCACACKCTCCTTCCCAGGTTTAACTTCCCTCTGTTCTGTGTTCATTTACCTCATCCAACCCTTCCCGCAGAAGCACAGGAAAAGGGGAAATAGGCTTTAGGGTCAGACAGTAATAGGTTTTTATGCTGCTTCTTCCTCCTCATGCCTTTCCCTTGCCCCTTTAGGGTCCTCTGCATGGGCTACAGTTCTTCAAGAAAAAATGGCTCCAGCATAGGCTTTCCATGGGCCACAGCTTTTTTCAGAGAATAGCCGCTTGCTCTGGCATATGGTCCTCCAGGGCCTGCAGTATGGATATTTGCTCCAATGTGATGCTATCCACATTCTTCAGAGACAGCCTGACTCACCATGGGCTGCAGGGGAATCGCAGCACTGATGCCCAGAGCAGCTCCTCCCCATCCTTCTTCACTGGCCTTTGTGTCTGCAGAGTTGTTGCTCTCACCTTTTTTTTTTTTTTTTTTTTTTTTTTTTTTTTTTTTTTTTCAATGCTGTCTCTCACAGCTTTTTTTCCCCTTTTCTTAAATATGTTATCACAGAGGCATTACCAGCTTCACTGATCAATTCAACTTTGGCCAGCAATGGGTCCATTTTGGAGCTGTTTGAAACTGTCTTTCTTCAGCATAGGGACAATCCTTGGACTTTCCTCACAGAGGCCACACGTGAAGCAACCCTGCCAGCACCTTGCCACTGAAACTCAACACACCAGAATAATAAAATTACATTAGCAGTGTACACCAGTAAACACAATACCTTAGTTTAAAAGAAAACAAACAAACAAAACCAAAACAATACAAAACCAACCAACCAAACAAAAAAAATCTTAACATCTAGTAAAGGATATTCTAAGGAATAGAATACCTTTCCCAAAATGAAGGAAAAACTGTTCTATCTGCTTTGTCCGAGGTGGAATGCAGAGTAAAATTGGAGTAGCTGTCAGGGAGTTTGAAAAGTGAGAAGTAAATAGACAGTAGCAACAGCAGAAGCCACGACAGGAAGACTTTGMAGGGAGAATGAGATCACCAGTAGCTGTAGCTGAAAGAGATTGTAAGGCTCATGATTCACAGAAAAGTCTGCAGCTGGAAAGTGTTCAGGAAGAAGACAACATTAAACCATTAAACACCAAAAAAAAAAAAAAGGCAGATAACATATAAATGGTTTACTGTTTTGTTCTTACAAGTGTACTACTTGTGCTGTCCGAAGAATAATAGTACTGAGACTTTGCAGAACACGTGTACTTCTGGGATACTTTGCTGAAACAGTGAAATATGAATGCTTCTGTCTACTAGCCTAAAACTCTGGAAAAAAAAAATCTGTGCTTTAGTATCAATACAGTGTAAATTTTTATGAATTTCTTAACTGGAACTTGGAAGACCTATTGAAATCCTTTAGAAAGCGTTATTGAATTTTGTAAGCTTGTGACCTAATTAAAATTTTAAAATAATTTTTTCTTTTCTTTCTCTGTCTCACTAGGAATATGACAATCATGCCAAATAACCCTTTGGCACATGGATTGAGCTGTAYATTTAAAGAGTTGTACTTGCTCTCACTCATATTTTTGGTCTGCAGTCACTCAAATATAACATCTGCCATTTTTGTAGATCAAAAGCTTTCTGTACTCTGAACTTTGTYTCTGTTGCTTTTAATTGTTTTATGCTGCATTTTACAGTTTGTGCCTTAGAACACAGATGGTAGATATTTACCATATATATAAAATTATTATTATGCTGCTCACATGCCAGGCCCCACTGATGTAGTAAAGAAGGAATGCCTTGATCTGCATAAATGTGTTGCGTACATATTCAGTCTCTCTTTATGTATTTTTTTTTCTCACCCTTTCTTCTTCTCTAGTTTTGTATCATATTTTATAGTAATTCATCCTGGATATTCCCTTGTCCAGCTGTATAGTAGAACTTCATTAAATATGTATTGCTTTGATTAGATGCTTCCATTGCCAAAGGTACCCCATTTCAAGTATACCAGGGTAGCTCAATTCTACATTCCAGCATGTTTGGAGCAGACAGATCCTGACAGATGTCATTTTTCAAAAGTGAAAATTCAGGCTTTGTTCTTTAGTTTCAGAAAAAGCTGTTGTGTTTTTTGTAGTAACCCCATGGTTCATGGGCCCTATGTGCACATTTAGAAGTTCAAGAACCTGTTAGTGTTGAAGCTTGTACCAGGTGAGACATGTACTGCTGTCATGCACAGAGCTGTTCCTACCTTTCTGTTCTAGGATGCATTGAATTGCTCCAGGACCTTTCAGCTGTGGTCATAATACACCATCAACCTTGAGTGCATGTTAACAATCATCTTTTCTTATAGTAGTAAGTTTATAGGATAGTTCCAGCCAGATGTGGAGAGAAATCAAACTACTGTAAATGCAGCCAGCCAATACCTCATTATTAGTAGTTTACAGTAACTAAATGTACTAAGATGAGAAAGGAAAACAATAACAAAAGGAGGTTCAGTCCATGTGTTCTTGTTTGTAGAGCTCATTTAATCTGGAGGCAGTGTGTCCAAACAACTCTGTAACCCTCTGCTGCTGCACTTCTCCAAATGTTCTGTATCTTATAGTGCTGTAACATGATAGTATCACCAGAGYTATTAAATTTTTGTTCACCACCACAATATAGGCCTTTGAAAAGCCACTGGGCACATAAAGTGTGCACTTTTGCAGTTACTTTATTTGTAGGATTTCTATTTCACTGTGCAGCTTTACAGTTATTAAAAAGTATATTTAATCTGTTCAGTTGGCTGTCTCTCGAGTTGCTGTTCCTATTTAGTGTTGCTACTTGGTTGAGTTTTAAAGCATTTTTCATTCATGAAGCAGGACCAAAGMATTATGGAACTAAAATGATGTTATGTGCAATAGAGACTCTTAATATGTGTTCACATTTTGGAAATATTGTAACTTGGATAGATTCTCATGGCCTAATTTTAAACTGGTTTATATCACATGATGTTCCATTGACTTGGCAGAATTCAGTTCACTAAATGCAATTATACATGTGTCACTGAAATAGATTTTTTCCCCTTTTGTCCTCTTTCTGTTCTCAGTTACTTGTGCACTCCCTCCCAGAGCCACAAAAATGCAAAATTAACAGGCCYGTTATTTTTCAAGGGTGTCTATATAACGTTCCAAACACAACTTGGTAGCTACTTATATAAATACTTGATGTTTAATTTTACATGTTGGTTCATTGGTTTCCAGGACATTTGGGGTTCTGTACCAGTTGCTGTCTTAGAGAGAATTTTGCCTGTTGGTTCCACTGCCATGCTAGTACCTCAATACTTCTCCACTGCATTGTTCTTTATGCTGCTGTGCCCACTCCTACAATGTTATGCTGGTGTTTAATGAGTGAGTGAATTATTCCCAGGGTAACAAACWTCTGCCTTTCAGGTAAGACCCACATATATACATACCTATGGCAGGAAAYATTTAATAAAAACATACCTTCCAGCAAGAAAATTAGAGTTTTTATTATTTTTTTTAAATGACAGAGACAAAGTGGGATGCATTTGTGCTTTATTAAAATTTTGACATTTATGTAACTTAAATCAGAAGAAAGCCCTTATGCGTTATGTGCTGTTCAGACAAAACAATCTTATAACTTTATTTAAGTACTTCAGCAGAGCTATTAAGTTAACACAATTGCATAGACAAATAGAATCTGAATCATTATGAAATTTTTCTGATAAATAACTTTATCATATGATAGTAAAAAATGGGCAAAAAGAAACATGATGCTAACAAAAGGGTGCTGACAAAAATACAAAGACAATGCTCATTATTTGTTTCTTTGATGATAACTGTTTTGACAACTATACAGTATTGCTACAGATTAACAAAAATTAGAGCAAATACTTAATGAATCTTTTTTTATTTTTTAAATCCAACATGTTGCCTTCACTTTTGTATGTTGCATGCCAATGCATAATTGGACGCTGTAGGTGATTGCACTGCAAGGAAATTAAACTGATTTGTGCAAATGTTCATTTCTTATAGCTACATTTAGAGTCTTGCCTAATCTAATCCATAACAGGAAATCCAGTCTCATATTTATATATATATATATATGTGTTTATATATATATATATGTGTGTTTATATATATATATATATATAAATGCTATTAATAATAATTTCTTTAAACACTATTAGGAAACAAATTTATGTAATGTAACTTAAACCAATCAGGAAATCTTGAAAAAAATGGAAGTAAAATAGCATTTTGAGAGAGCAGTGGTTCATGTATCAGCATGCAACTGGAGTTTTATTATGTACTAATGTACGCATATAATTTCTTTCAAGCCTTTAGAAATTTTCTGTGTATGATTTATGAAGTATTCATTGCCTGCTTCTGGAAGTTGCAGCAGTGGCTATGCTAATTGTTGGTTCATTTTTTTTTCCAGAGTTGAGCTCTTTGTGGAGGTTATCTTACATTTAAATTGCAATGATTGAATATTAAGCAAATTTTATTTGAGGAATCTGGTTTTCTTTTACTKTGCCACCTCATCTTTCTTTTCTGTTTTAGAGCAAGATTATCAACAATTAKTATTGTATTATCACTATACTTCTATAGACTGATATCAATTTCATRAACAAATAGTTGTCATGGTACAGCATTTTTCTGTGAAAGATCAAGTGAATTGAGAGGTACATTTAGGTTCTTTCTGGCTTAGATATGATACATTGTGTAACGACTTGGTGATTGAAATAAATCCAAGGAATATAACATCTGCAGACAATGTTCACAGGACAGCCAATGTGTCAACTGTTTATTTGGGCTAATGTAAATGAATTTGTTCCTAAGAGACTACAGTGACCATTAATAGTTTCTTATTTAATTGATCTGTTGCACTGTTTGGCTGTATTTTATCTAGACTCTTACTTGCCCTTATTTCCCCATTACTACCTCACAGTGCATTGTTGTGATGCATATCTTTGAAGAAATACAGCTGGCATTTGTTGCAGAATCCTTGTGGGTATGTCCCCAGCGAGATAAAATCTGTTGTGTGCAACAGACCTGTTTGCAGTAACTATGAAATTCACRGCAGCTGCAAGCACTTTACACCCTGAAAAATGAAGCCTGAAGTAGAGCAGGGAACAGTTAAAAAGGTAGAGACCAATTTCTGCATGAGAACATTGAGTTGAGTATGCTGCAAATGAGGGAGCATGAGCATGAACTTCTGCAGCAAATGTATGAGAAATAGACTGGCAGCTTTAAGCATTAMCTGTGTCTTTCCAGCTCTTGTATTAAAAATGCACAGTTTTCTTCACTGTGCATCTGACTTGATGATGCAGAAATGTCTGCATAAGATTCTCTGCAAAAGCAAACTCAATAAATTACTTGAGAAAAAGGGATACAGCTTCCCCTGTCTTTAGGAAGTCTTTTCTTACTGGGCTTTACACTGTGTGGTGAAAGAAGTTAGGTATCCCTGCTTTTGTGTCCATATCTGTAAGGAGGTTTCTTTCACTTAGCTGTTAAAATAGAGCACAAACAATAGAAATTGATGTGCACACCGAAATATCTTCATAGTGATGGTATTATGGTTAGTTTAGAAAACTTTACTGAGAGCAAAGCTTTACCTGGATCGCACTCCAAATAATGTAAAAACTGTTAATGGTCAAATAATAAAGATGTGCACTTTAAATCTGGAATGAATGCCTGAAGAGAAGACCTTTGTCCTTTAAGAAAGTGTTAATCACATGTCTTGTCCTACTTGCTCCTTCATCACAATTCATTTGTTTGGCATGAGGTGTGTTGATGGATACTAATATGAAGCATAAACAAATTAACTTTGTGATTGGAAAGATCCCGCTTTTTAAAAATTACAGCCTGTCACCTGCTAGTCATTGAAAAATGGTAGTTTCTTTTTTTGTCTGAGGACATGCAAATAATTTTAATAGGATTAAAATGGAGAAAATCAGAGTCAAATACTCATGAAACTCTTCAAATTCTGATTGGAAGAAGCATTTTTCATGTGCACTTCATATTATAGTGGTAAAATTGAAACTAAAAATATATGTATTTTTCTGAGTTGTAGAGATTAGAAAAAGGAATACAGATTTTAAAATTGGAAGGCGARTGAAAAACCATGCATGTCATATTTCTTTTCCACTTTGCTCAAAGATATAACAAAAGTAGGGTAGTGTTCCCACAGAATGGTTTAATGAAGGAAAGAGCTTGAATGCGATCTGATAAACATTTACAGATGGATGTACAAAGGCAATACTTCAAAATGTAAAAGATAATCAATGTGAATAAAAATTTGGCTTTGAATACTTTGCTGCAATGTTATTACTTCCTCTATGTGGTGTGTTTCCAATTTGGAAAAATAAAAACCCAACTGTGAGCAGGAAAAAAATATATCCTTCAATAGTGACTCCATTTGTTGAGAAGATCTAATGGTTTTATTTTCAAGCTTAATGCCTGTGAAGTTCCACAGACCATAATTTCTAAATCCATCAGGAATACCACTGTAGTACTGTTGCCTTCAAAACTATCTGTAATGGATTGCTTGATTTTGATTTGTAGAGTGACATGGCAACCAGGATTAGCTTTCACCCTCCAACCTCCCTTGAAACATGTATATATTTTAGACCCCATTAAAAAAATTAAAAGGGGAAGTCATAACTGTTAGGTTAGATCATGGTTTTGAGTTCTGGACTCTCATATCCCTGCACCCAGGCTGTTAAAACTGGAAGATTGATACTTAATSATGTTTCTTGCCCTTTGTTCCGCCATCTAAGCTATAAAGCAGATTTGACAAGCTCTTTTAAAAAGTGCTTGAAGAAAARGAGGGGACAAATGAGAGACAGGAGGGATAAAATAGGTTCTTGGGAGAGTCTCTGGCATCTGAAGAGTTGGAGAGTAATTTCTGAATTTGGCAAGTCTCAAAAAAATCTTATAATACAGATATTTGACACAGAAAATGCATTCTYTTCATTAAAAGATGAGAGCTAGATACATCCTAGGGTTCATACCTAATTGTACATACATTTGCTTCTATCAAAACACATTTTCTTTAGGTGAAATATTTGAAATCAGTAAATACAGAAGATAAGACATCATTTTAGATGAGAAAACCATAATAAAATGAGATGCTTAGAAATAATTGTTTCTAAAATGATGGAAAGAGCAGTTCTGAGTTGAAGTATGATGTCTRTGTTTGATGCAACATCTATTATCTTATTATATTACAATATTATGTTTAAGTCTCTTATTGAAAAATTAGTTGTGTTCCAAAGAAGAATTAGGACATGAAATAAAGAATTAGAAAYAATTTTTTATTGTCTGAGATGTAAAGAAATCACAAATACAGTGTTTTCTGGTTTTCATATGAGATATGATGTAGTGGAAAACTCTTTAGTTTAGCAATGAAAGTTATAGAAAATCATATGGCTRGAATTTAAAATCAGAATAATTGAGACTAAACTAAAAAAGAGCTTTCATTATAATTATTTGCCATGAACTACGGTGCATTCTCTGCCAATGAAAATTCCAAAATCAAAGGGTTTCTATAGTAATTGTATTTCTTTCTGAGAATGAATTCAAACACAGTAGCTGGACTTTAAATGGATAGTAATTTAGGGCAGCTTGTTCCTTGCTTTATTCAGGTTAAAATGAATGATTGTGCAAGTTTCTTCTTGCCTTAGAATGTGTGATTTGGAGTTGATTCCTTAAGCTGTCTCAGGTTTTAGGCTGGCGTATCTTCATCAGAGCAGATATTTTCTAGGAAGAAGTAAAATAATAGGCAAAGACGAAATCAGAAATACATGGTAATCTACTGAAATTATCCTTTAAATGTGGCCAGGTGGAAGAATAGACTAAGTAAAAACTTTTYAACTTAAAAAACATTGCTGTCTGGGCAATCTGTCTACCTCTGCTGAAAAGCRTTACCTAAAAATGCTGCAATGCATTGATAGATTTTTTTCCCTCTCTTTCTGTGTGTGAGACCGTACAAATTCAAGTGTACTGTCAGTAGCACTTTATTCAGAGAAACTTCGGTTTTGTGCTTTCCAGGACCTTAAATCTGAAAATCACAAACTTTCTTCATCTCCATCTTTTTTAATTTCTTTTTTCTCTCTGTTCAGGTCAGACAGTAGTTCTAAATTGCTTAGTTAAATTGTCTTTTAATTCTATCCTCTTTGATATTTTCACTTGTCCCATAGCTACTTAATGTAGTATTTCTAGGCAATATTCCAAATTTTCAAAATATCATCAGGATACAATT
>NW_026623795.1:0-30710 GCF_030028575.1 Malurus melanocephalus | reverse complement strand
CAAGGATCAAGTTTAACTCTTAAGTGACTGGGCTGTACAGGGATTGAAGCCACCACCTTGGTATTATTAGTACCTCTCTCTAACTGACTGTGCTAAACTTAGATGGGTTCACGTCCCATCAACTGCAGACTTGAAAAAATGAGGTAACCTTTTCTATACCATTAATGAGTCATTTTAATACATCAGATTGTTAAAAGCTGCTTTAATATTTTTCAAAGGGAATTTAATAATAATCTTCAAAAAGGAGAAAAATATTCATCCTTTTTATATGTGTAAAACCTGGGTTACTTGAGTGGCATTTCAGTTTAGCAAAGAACAGTGAAACTGAAAGTAGAAAAAGAACTTCAGGAATGGAAATGGAAAGAATTTTCCATATTTCTATCTGTCTGGTCATTGGTTCCCTTTCTGGCTGAAGGATGATTAATACATTACCACAAGCACTGTAACAATGAAAGAGGTACCAGTAGTATCCCTACAGAGAAAAACCTGCTGTGTGAGCTCAGTCCTTATTAGCTGGCTGAAACTTCAYGTCAGTGACTTATGAAGAGCTCAGCTGTTGAAAAAATTACCATCAGAGTTCCTCGCTTAGCAGGCACCAGAATTCACTCCTTGGCTGAGTGTTGTCTTCCTTTGACGTGAGATCAGATGGGAAATTATCCACAGTTATTGCACTCTTAACAGTTACTTTGATGTGATTCTGATCACAGAATCACTGAATCACAGAATAAGCTGAACTGGAAGGGACCCACAAAGATCATTGAGTCCAACTCCAGGCCATGCACAGGACACCCCAAGAGTCAAACCATGTGTCCAAAGGCATTATCCAAGCCCTTCTTGAACTCTGCCAGGCTGGTGCTGTGACCTCTTTCCTGGGGAGCCTGTTCCAGTGTCCAAACACCCTCTGGGTGAAGAACCCTTTCCTGATATCCAACCTAAATATCCCCTGAAACAGCTTCAGGCCATTCCCTTGGGTCCTGTCACTGTCACCACAGAGCAGAGATCATTGCCTGTCCCTCCTCTTCCCCTCATGAAGAAGTTGTACCTGCAGTGCAGTTTCCCCTCAGTCTCCTCCAGGCTGAACAAACCAAGTGATGTCAGCCACTCCTCATACAGCTTCCCCTCAAAACATACCTTTTAATGCCTTCCATTTAAAGACAAAACAAATGCAAAATGCTCACAAGATCTGCTTATTTTATATTTACAAATGGGATCAATTTTACTTTCTCAAAGGTGGCTCCAAATTGAGAGGCTCCTCTGATATTTGTTTTAAGCATTCCAGAGATCATCTCTGCTTGTTTCAAATTTCTTTTTTTGCTTCTTCCAGTCTTTTTATTGGGACAAAAAGAACTATTTTTTCCTTTCTGGTCCTTCRTGTAGACAAGCCCTTTTATTATTTTTTTTTTTAAATTTAAACCAGCTGCCATATTAATGTTCTAAATGACAAATGTTGCAGCAGTGGCTCTATCATGCAGGTTGTTAAAATACGYTTAAATTATATTATGTGTGTTAAGATCCAAAGGAGACAAAATGGCATGYTGGATCACAGAGTGCTTCTAACGCCCCTCTCAAATCCCACAAAACGCAAACACCCCTCCCCACCCCAGACCTGCAACTCCATACAGATTTATGGGACTGTCCCAGAGGTCCTGAATTAATAATATGTAGCATGTGCGCAAGAATGATAGATGGAAGAGGAATGGCTTRTGTCTCTGTTAAATACTGCATTGTAAAAGTTGTACCAGTACATGTTTGTGAGACAGGTCCTATTTCTCTTGCTTTCCTGAAGGCTGGTAATCTCTTGGGCAGATAAAGAARGTGGCAGCTTCTGAGGTTTTAGATTTAAGAACCCTGTAGTGTACCTCATACTTTGAAGCATAGCACTATAGCATCATTAAATTTTAAAATATAGTTCAGAAACATTAAGTTTTCTTATACCCTGCAGTTCTCAGTACAAATGACTGAATTTCAGATTAAGGGAAACAAAAAACCAAAAGAACTAAACAAGTGCAAATCACCCAGGGGATGGGRTGGGAGATAGGCATTGTACTGAGTCAGTCTGTATTTTTCTGTAGCTGAAAAGTGACAGCTGCCTTGTCCCAAAGGCTGTTCTGCATTTAAAAGTGAAGATTATACAGACAGCACAGAAACTGTCTCCTTTCCACTCCATATTCAGATCATAGAAAAAGTCCTGTAGCTGGGGAGAAACAGGTTGGTGAAGGACTTCAATTTTTTCAGATTCCTCTTCATTGCATATAAGAAAAAAAAAAAGTAAAATTTTGCATAGGGATGTGAGTACAGAACAAATAATTCCATGTTGATAATCTCATTTTCACCTCTTCAAAACAGTAATTGTGTGTGYTCTACAAAGTCACTTCAAATGGAAATGCACTACAAAATGGAGCAATGTGATAGAATCATAGAATGGCAAAGATTGGAAGGGATCTCAAARATCATCCAGTTCCAACCCTCTTCTTTGTGGGCAGAGACACTTTTCACTGGATCACATTCCTCAGGGCTCCATCCAACCTGGCCCTGAACACTTCCAGGGATGGGGCATCCAACAACTTCTCTGGGCAACGTGTTCCTGTGCTTCATCACACTCTGAATAAAGAATTTCTTCCTAATTCTCATCTAAACCTGCCCTCTTTCAATTTTAAACTGTTGCCCCTTGTCACTTTCTGGCTGGCTCTCTGCCTCCTTTTCGTAAGTCCCTTTCAGGTACTGAAAGGCTGAAATGAGGTCTTCCTGAAGTCTTGTCTTCTCCAGGCTGAACAATCCCAGCTCTCCCAATCTGTATTCATAGAGAGGTGTTCCCTCCCTGTGATCTTTTTCAGGGCCTCCTCTGGGACCCATTTTAAGATTCCATGTCTTTCTTGTGCTGAGGACCCCAGACCTGGACATTACAACAGGTGGGGTCACACAAAGGCAGAGTAGAGGAGCAGAATCACCTCCCTTGACGTGCTGGCCACTCCCCTTTTGATGTAGTCAGGATTTAGTTGACCTTCTGGGCTGCAAGGCACACTCTGCTGGCTCATGTGCAGCCTGTCATCTGCAAGAATTTACAAGTCTTCTGCAGGGCTTCTCTCATGACTTCTTCCAATCTGGACTCACATCTGGGATTGCCCCAGCAACTTACACTTGGACTTGCTGAACTCCATGAAATTTTCATGGTCTACCTCTCAAGTTTATCCAGGTTCCTCTGGATGCTCCCTAYTGTTGCTTAGCTTTTAGTCACCTGCAAACTTGCTGAGAGCGCACTTGATCTCACTATGTCATTAATGARGATATTGAAGAGCATCAGTCCCAAGACAGAGCCCTAAGGGACACCACTTGTCACTGGCCTCCACCTGGACACAGAGTCATTGCCCTCAGCTCTCTGGCTGCATCCATGCAACCAATTCCTTATCCTCTGAGTAGCCTATGCATCTAATCCATRTCTGTCTAATTTGAAGATAAGAATGTCGTGTGGGACCATATTGAAGGTGCTACAGAAGTCTGATCGATGATATCTTTAGTCTTTTCTTGTCAACTGTTATCACTGCATCATAGAAAGCCACGAGTTTGATCTGGCACAATTTACCCTTTTAGTGAAGCCATGAAGGCYGCCTTGAATTGTCTCCTAAATGTTTATTTCTAAAATGTCAAAGTGGGATGTTTTGACATTGTTACAATAATCTTTATTTAATATTAAATGCCACTTACACCTCATTCTGCAGTAAGGAGAATAAATGCAGATCACCTGGGGAACTGGGCAAACTGAAAGGTGTCTTTATCAGGGAAGTATGAAAGACTGAACTATCCAGCTATTCAATATGTTGAAGGCCATTCCTAAATCAGTCATCAGTCTCTGACTTAATTTGAATTGGGATTCTCAAGGTGTTGCTTCATCAAAACCTTCAWGTGTGGTGGAAATGGTTCACCAGGATGGAATTGTGTTTGAACAGAAGCTGCATTATTAATCAGTTAGGTTTTCATAGACTCATTAAACAGTAGGTTTTCATAGCCTACTTTGGAAAATTTGAGTATTCTAAGACATAAGGATCTCCTCTCTGTCAAGCTATCATGTAGCTGGGAACCTGAAAGCACAGGGAGCAGAAGGCTTTTGGCTGTGTAGAATGGGATGTGAAAGCATAAAAGCCCCTCAACTAAAAGAAGCTGTAGAGTCCCATTCTGAAACTTGTCCAGAACAGTTAAGTGAGTCTTACTGGAGTGTAACAGTACAGGGGGAYGCATCCCAGTAGTCATTTGCTGTGTTTCCTTGCAGAAAGATCATAGAATTTAAACTATGAAACTATGAAATTAAACTCCTCTTGTTTTGAGAGAAAGGCAATTCCTTTTCTGTATGTCCAAGTCAGCATTCTACATTTCTTTGTTCTGATATTAGAGCTGATTTTTTTTTCATCAATGACAGAGTTTTCTATTAATGTGGCAGCTTGATCAGTTCTGTCATTTTCTATCAGTCCACTAATGAATATCTTGATTCCGTGTTTGAGACCAACCTTGAAGAAAAGATGTTTCTGAGGTAACAAGCTTAGAGGTACAGAAGCTAGACCCATTAAACAGAGATGTCTGTAACAGCAGTTTGCAATTTAAACACAAGTAATATGGAAAGTGATAATGTTTTACACAAGCTCCTCACAGTCTGTAATGAATGGCACCTTGTGCTGAGTAAGAACTGCTGGAAATTGGCTAGTAGATTTTTCTTTCTCAGTATGGTCAAATCTATTTTTGCTGAAGATCAATATGGGAAAGTAATGCCAGAGAGCATTGAAGTTAAATGGAAAGGAAAAGTGAACCACCCTTCAGGCTCGCAGACGGTTAAATACTGCATCCCTGTACAAACCATTAGTCCTCCTGAGTGCTCCTTCATCCACAGCTGAGACTGGGTAAGCTCTCAATGGTTGTGTCTTGCTAATTGCTATTTTACAGTCATACTCTATCAGTTTAAATTGAAAGTTGAAATTCAGTATTCTTTGTTTCCGCTTTTCCACCTTGTAAACTGTTATACCCACCCTACTGAAATACTGGGCTTCTTAGGAGAACTCAATTGTCTGCAGAGGCAGATGTGCTAAATGGCAATGCAAGGATGATTTGTCGAAGCAGATTTGGGAGCTGACATCTGATACTACCTGCGGCACTGTCAAGGGAGGAACATTGTCAACAGGCTGTTAAAAATGACTTCTAATGGCTGAACAAAGTAGATGAAACATCAAGAAAATCACTTTGCTCTTTGTTCTTATTGATTGCCTAATTTAATTGGCATAGTTTTATTGAATTTTTTAACAGAACAAAATGAGATTTTAATGTAATCTCACTGAGGTTGGTTCTAATTRGATATATTAATTTATTATGACTTTCTTGGTTTGAAGAACTAAAACTCATTAATTTCTTTTGATGAAGTTATTTTAGACAAAGTCCCAAACCTTCCAGCTATATGTATTCTTGGTTATATTGGTATACACTTGGTTGAGAATCTACAGAAGATTGGAGAGACCAAACAACTCCTTTTACTTGTATTGAAATTCAAATTCTAAAACAAGCTAAAAATACTGAAAACTTCTGATRTTTTACAGATGCCATTCTGTAAGCTTTTCATTCATACACCTGTGGTATCAGCCTCTGTGATTGAGTGAGACAAGGCAAAGTGTATCTCTTTGTTTGCATAACTTTTTAAGGCCTAATCAGCATCCAGTTTCATGTTTATTCTTGATGACTTAAAAATTGAGATGGTAATAGAAGATGTCAGTTTAATTTTACTGGATTAGATTGTTGAGTGATTTGCAATACAGTGCATGTTTACTTTAAAGCAAATTGCTTGAAATATGGGTTAGTACACTTAACTTCATTATTACATGATAGTTTGGATCAAGAATAATCTTGAAATTCTCCTGTGTCATTGACATTTGAACATTTCCTTCCAAGGTTTATGCATTGACCACATGTGAGCTTTATTCGGACTGTGAGGAGCGGAGTGGAAATTTTATACAGATTCAAGGAGCTGTTCTATGCTGAGTCTAGAGGTGACTTTGCTGCCTGTTCTTTGGTGTCATTTGGGGGATGGTATGTACTGGTCAGGAAATGCAAAGCTTTGTTAACACTGGACATTTTGGCATTTCCAGTTTAAAGTTAGAAATATCACAGTGGTTTCCTATTTACTCACACTCCATTGTAAGCCATATTTTTATTTTTTTTTTCAACAATAACCTGCATCTTACCTGGAAAGTATGGGATATACTATTCTTACAGTAACTCAAGTGCTATTTGAGTAATTCAGATAAGTGAGGTGATGCTGACTCACACAATGCTCTGATGATGAGACAAAGAGGTGTTGAAAGAGAAGAGATGAGGAATGAGCTGCTTTCTCATCTTTACTGGATAAAGTGACACTGAGTGTTAGTGGTATTTACTTGTTTTACAGAAGAGTTGAATTTTCTGTATGTAAAAATTCCGTAGTTTGTGCAGATTTGTTCATTTAACAAAACATATAAAGTGACATTTTTACTGCTTTTTAGTTTTTTTTGAACAGAGCCAAATGTCTTCAACAGAATTTCAAGTTCAGGTGTAATTGTTAAGAAACAATGTCTTTCTCTAGAAGTTTAATGTAACAGAGATTAGAAAATGATTCAGATGTCTCTCCTAAACACCTACTATGTAATGTAATTTTTGGAAATTGGAAATGAACTGAGAAAGGACCATTCTCTGACTCTGCGCAATAACATGGTGTGATCACTAGTTCTTCATGTTCTCTTTTGGAATGGATGATTCATTAATGTACTGATAGAGAGATTACTGCTGAACAACTGAGGTCAGGGAGGATGATGGCAAGCTGGGTGGTCATTAATTTAGAGAAATGTTTTAGATTTTTTCTTGGACTCATATGGAGCTGGTGTACAGGCCTCAAGGATAGTTCAGAATTCCAATTCCCAAACACTTTGKTAATTTTCAAATCAGTAAGCACATGAATGCTGACATTCAGACTGCTTATCAGCAAAAGCAGAGACATCTGTCTATGCTCTGACAGGCAAATAAGAGAAGATGGCTCCAACTTGAATAATTTTGTAATGTCTGCAAGTAGTGTTGGGCATTGTGTGACACTGAGGTAGCTAAAGGTGGTTGTGTAGATATGGGCCTTAGTTTCTTCTGGATCAATTCCTGAGGTATAAAATAATAGAGGGCTAATTCTTAGTTTCATACCAATGTTGTCAGAAAAATATGTTTAGTAAGTCCGTGGATATGCTAAACATATTAATGTTCTAATACAATATTGCTAATTTTGCAGCAGTGGTCTATTACATAATTTTCTTTCTTTGAATCTTGTTTTCTTTTTGAGGCTCACATTGATAAGAAAACTTTATTATGATCTCAATTTCTCAAATCAGATTTCATGCATTTTTGCTGGCATTTTGCTGTCTGTAGACTGTAGACTGTAAGACACATCTTAGAATTTTAGAAGAAACAATTGTCTGTTGACTCTTCAGCTTTTTGTAGCCCTCCAAACAAAACTCAGAGAACAACAAAATGCAGTGGAATGTGAAGACTAGTTGGCAGTAGCATTTGTAAGTGGTCATTGTTAACATGTCAGGAGTGTGTCTAGATTTCTGCTTTGGTGGTGTTTTACTGTACTGCACAAGCCCCAGTAAGTGTTTGCTTTTCCTCTTGCTCAGTACTCTCTCTTTAACTGGACATTGGTCTTACAGGGCATTGTTCTTGCTGCTTCTGTCTTGCAGTGTTTGGAACACAGTGTAGTGCTTTTTCTCTCACCTTGTATTCTATTAGTGAAATAAGCCATATAGGAAGATGGTATGAGAGACTGTTTTCTAGGTAGAATTAGGAAAAAAAAACCCCAACTCCTATGGTGAGCTTGAGCTCTTCTTGCATGACACAGAGACAGTTTTCTGCTAAATCAGACTTGACTGAACACTTGCAACAGACTGTGAATGCTCTGATGTTTGACAGCTCCTGTTTYAGGTTTCCTTCATGAGAGCATGGTTCACTATCAACTGATCCACCCCTGAAATTGAATCTTAAAGCTTTCTGCAAGTACTATGCTACACTCTCATCATGTSGAAGGGAAATAGTCTGCTGCTCATTCTGACTGTGAAATGAGCCAGTGCTATGTGATTACCCTTCAGTTTGACTCTGGGAAGTAACTTGAACCTCATCAGATCAGAGTTGTTTTGTTTCCCTGTATAGGTGCACACCCTTTTCACAGGCTTTCTGAAGTGTTGCTGTAATTGCTGATTTGTGTTGATTTTTCTTTTCACATAACACCATATGCTGCAGTTGAGAGATGCATTTATAATTTGTTTTCACACAGACTAAGTCCTGAATCACACACACATTGTCTTGATGCAATTTCCTTTGACAAACAAAAAAAATATGCTACAGTTGTGGAAGTGTTAAAAGGAAGAAACCTGTAGTGAAAACCAGTAGACAAAATCTATATAGCTTAAACAATGGTGGAATAATATAACAAATGTGTAAATKAATTTGTGATAGTTTCCCATTTGGTCAGTTCACACAATTTAATAATAAAAGTTGATGTAAAAAAAGGAATTAAAAATGCTTTTAGAAATGTTTCAATTTTCTTTGGAAAAGAAGTGATATTTTTAATGGCATGAGGAAAAAATTATTGTTTCCATGAAAAAAAAACCCAGCAAACTCCTAAACAAAAAATGTTATCCTAAATTTAGAGGAGGGTGTATATGGATAGGAGTACCAAAAATGATAGGTAAGTCTTAGAAAAACTGTGTTTGTTCAAAGGTTTAAGTCAATTTCAATCAGTAGGGTGAGATTTCTGTGCTTGACAGCTCACTGTGTATTTGTCTCTGATGGTGTTTTAGAGAAAAATGAAGGACATATCCAAGGCTAGGAGCTGCCAGAGATAGGACCTGAGGCTAGACTTACATCCATTCTGACAATACCTGCATTCCCAGATCTCTCCTGCCTTCTACCATTCTCTCCATCATTGGTAGACACAAGCTATTTTCTTTAAATAAAGTCAATACCTTGGCCATTATCAAAACAACTTGATGAGCTGGAAAGTAATTCTGCACTGCCTTTTCAAACTTAGAGGACTAAATTCAATAAAATCACCTCAGATCTTTTGGGAGAAGTGGCAGTCTAATCATTAAAGAACATATTCATTATGAAAGCCCAGAATATATCTCACTGGGAGCAGGAGGAGATCTATTTGGTTATTGAGCTTTCTTTTCTTCACCAACTTTGTCAATACCTGTGTAGGGAGAATGAAAGTGTTCATTATTGTGAGACTTTGTGACCRGGATGTGCATGAGGATAATAATATATTTATCAGAGAAAATTATGCCATGCCATATGATTGCCCTATACACATTGATAATTTTTACTTCTTGGTGTTTTAGCTTCCTTAAATTCACTGAAAGTTCAATTAATTCTYATTGAAGTATGAATAGAAACATCATTAAGCAAAATTGGCTTCGTTTTTTCCAGTTATTTGGTATAATTACCATGCTCTTTTCTTTTGAGTAAGTCACAGTGAGGCAGGTAGACAAATTCTGTTCCATTTGCTTACAATGTTGCTTGGTTAGAATAATRCTTCTACTGTTTACTTGTTATGGTTGTTAAGTTGCATATTTTCACCTTAAAGAAACTTTTAAGGTGGTATAAAGCTTGGACTCCCCAACTCTTGTTATCTGGTGAGCCGATTAACCCTGTAGGAATGGGTGGTCTTTTAATCACTGAACCTTCATCTCACTCTAATGGCCTCAATTTTGGAACTGCCGGAAAAGGTCGGTACCAATTGGAGTCTCCTCTGCTGTGTGCATCTGTAGAGCACAGGACTGATCCCTTCTTGTTCCTCCTCTGAAGAGAGCATTTCCTTGCATCTCAAGTGCAGTAAGGGAGGAAAGGGGAATTTCGTTTTTGAAAACGTTTTCTACTTCAAATCTTTTTKAAATCTGATACAGGGTTAAACCTCCAGCTTCTGAAATTCTCTGTTAATAATGAGACTGTTGTCCGTGGCTTGGAATAGGTCACAAGACTGATTGGTTGGAAATGCATGTCCTGAAGTGTTGGGAAGCTGAGGAGCTGGAAGAGCAATGGAGAACTCAAGCTCTGAAGAGCTCCAGAACTGCCCCATCTGGAGCAGCCTGCTGGGGGGGGAGCGGGGGGGGGAGTTGCATTTTTGCTATTTTCTGTTTCTTTATTACAATGATGGTGTGTGCTTGGTGTATGAAGGTTGGAACAAAGGTGACTGATGCTTTTCTCTGCCCCTCTCCCTTCCTCCACTCTCCCCAGACCCACTGGGGAATGAACAGAGATGTCTCAGCTAAAAAGGGATTGTGGTGCAAGATTCCCAGACATGATAGGGGAGGCCTGGGGTGAGCTACAGCACAGACTGGCTCCACAACTTTGAGGTAGCCTTGGATTAAAAGTGTTCATATTGCATGCAGGTAATTCTACATTCTACATTTTTTATCTCAGCATAGTGATGCTGTTTTCCCAACWGCTGCTTTCTTCTTTTGTAGTCTTTATACAGAGTGACTTTGCTCTTTGTTAATTGCTTATGGTACTGTCCTGGGATACCTTAAGTTGCAGACAGTGAATGTCTATACTCATTTTTATTGAATTTTGTGAAGTTAATAATTTAACAGTAGCAATATAGCTAGTCATGATGGTGTTATTTCTGTTATATTTCTGGTGTTTTCTGGAATAAGATAAAAGTTAGGACYTGGTATTAAATGTTTCCTAAAATAAGAAAAGCCTTTTTAGGCATAATGTCTGGTTAGTTGTTTACTTCCAAATAATGTATATGATAAAATATCTGTAGCATACATACCAGCAAGCCTATATCTGTTATTTCTGATAAATTCAAAGCATCTAATCCAAATTTATATTCAGTTTATTCTAGATATTTTTTTTCAGAAGAAATGCAATCTTGCCACAAGATTTAAACAAGTGACTTTCAGCTCCCAGAGAAGAATGTTGTACTTTTGARAATCTCATATAATGAAAAGCAGAGCTTCATTGCATACTGATGTCACATTAGGAAATTTTGATTAAAAATCTTAGAAGCATAGGTGTAAAAAGTGTGGGTGAAAGTTGAACTTTTTTCCTCATAGGACTTCTGATTTTTAATGGTACTGTAGTTTTTAGACCAAATGTATCATCTCCAAGATAATGCATTCAGGGCTTTTCTAGTGCTTGATTTATCGATGAGACTGGCACGGAATTATTTTGTTTTTTATTCCAAGTACCATGAGGGTAAAAAGTGGCAAGGTTTCTGTCATGGATTSAGTACTGCCAAATCATATTTCATGACTCTGCTCACTGGTGATTTGTGGGTGGCTGTTTTTTTGTGTCTTTTTGTTAGTTTAGTTAGTACAGCTGTCAACAGATTAGCAAAATGTAAACGTGAATGATTGTTTTAATCCTGCTAAACATTTTCTTTGGCTGCTCTCATGTTTTACATGCTAAAAATGATTTTAAACATGAATATAAGCAATCAGCTCCTTCCAGATCSTTGCAACCCATACTGTCTGTAGGCAAAGGCATATATGACAAGGGCTAGCAGCAACTGAGTTAGATATTGATTTTTGACTCTGTCTTCTTTCCTAATAATCCATCAAGAAGACATGTGGGAAAAATTCAACTTCCAAATTGTTATTATGAAATATTTCTTCAGACAGCCCAAGAAGAAAATACTGAAAAGGTTTATTTATTTTTTTAAAATTTTTACAGATAGCGTAGAACATCTGCTTTCAGATAGCAACCCAACCTCTCGGACTGTTTCCAAGAATAAAACGTGTAGGGTAAAGGCAACATATTGGGTGATATTTCCAAAAYAGGCATCTACTTTTTGAAACCTGAGGTTCAAGGACCAGCTATAGTGTTCAAAAGTTTGGAAAGAACTATATGGCTAATATGTCTACTGTGTTGAACTTAAACTGCTTCTCTGGCCCTTGCAGAGTAGATACTGCTAGTATTTAATGGAAAGTTCTGACATACTTCTTCCAAGAATGTTATTTATTTAAGCTAATCAATGATTCCTCAAAGCCATTAGAGATGACACAGCTTTGCTGTGTTCCTAGGGCTTTATTTGAGATGATTTCTGCCGGATATCCTGCTGACTATGCTTATCACTTCAGTTGAACATCTGCAAAAGTGATTAGGAAAGTGGAGAGCCCTGTAGCTAGTGATCTAAGAGGTGAGGACAGACTTCACGCTCTCTCCATGTTTCCTAACATATAATCAACTTTGTCTAGGAGAAGTCTAGCTAGCACATTTGTCAGCTCACTGAATAGTCACGGTGTGTAGAATTTGGTAATCCTCTGGAATTCCTTGAAAAAAATGTGAATCGTAAGACAAAAGCCTGCCTTTAGAAATTGTTAATGTTCAGAGGGATGGARGTGGTCCACTAGTGTTGTCTTTTGCTTTCCAGAACATTGAGAGTGGCTTGTGGTTTGAAAAGTGGCCAGAAGGGAGCAGCTTCTTCCTTTTGCTTTTTAGTGAATCTGTCATTTTTTGGGTTTGAAGGAGAATATGAATAAAAGTCTGTGCTGTGTCTCAGTTGTCTAAGGTTCTGTATATGGCTGTGAGGAGAACTGATGAGAATTTCCACTGCAGTACACTATGGAGAAATCWGGAGGAAGTGCAGCTGGCCGTGAAAGACTCCAGCCTTAAAGCTAACTGCATGTGATGACTGGGCTGAGAGAAGAGCTTCCTTTCATGATGGCTTGACTGTTGTGCAGTGACTGAAAAAGGATGTTGGGTGAACGGTGTGGACAGGATGACTTTCCGACTGGTCATTTTGATAGGTACCATAATGCAATAGCCACTTAGTTTTCTCTAAGTCAGGGTCTTCACTCTAATCTGTCCAATTGCCTTTAGAGTTGTATGAGTATTAACACACCATAAYATTTTTTTCTCAGCTACTAGTTGTGCTTTTGAAAGAATTCCCTCCTAAMCACTACTCTGTGGTGTGTTAATCCTTCTGAATCCTGAGCAGCMGTTATGACACCTTSCTTTTACTGTRACACATATTGGTTTCACASGCAAAWGAACCAGATTWCACAGAGTGATGAATGGCATGTWTTARTGAAGGACTYCTGCTATGTTGTCAGACAGACAAYAGTACAAAATAGTAGTTTACAAGCYTCAGAAGGATTCCACCAAGCTAARTAAAGTAAYAGTAAGTATACCTTCCCTGCATAGTTTTTGTTGAAATAATRATAATCCACTTGCCATGGTTGGACWTTAATTTGTGATGTTRTTATTCCATACTAATACTGAAACTACCCCCTCACAGGATAACAAGAAAATGTTTTTGTTTAGATTAATAAAAAAAAATCTGTTTGTTATGTGTTAGGATRTTGGTTTTGCATTTAACATATTTAAAATATTTAAATATCCAAGTATTTAAATATCTGATGTTCATTCCTTTGCATTTTATTAATTCTACTATGATATGCTTTCTGAAACATACTTATTTTCACTTATTTCTAACCTGCACAAGCATTTATAGGATTTTGGTTATAYATTTTAGGAAACAGCCTGAACTTTAACAATAACACTGAAACAAACATACAGTGGGTATTTGATAAATTTAAATTACTTTATTACTGTGCATTTTRTAATGCATCTGCACTGATTTGAAGTTAATTTCATGTGAATTTAGACTTCTAAACCCTGTCAGCCACTACACTGTAAGGGTTTTTTTTTTCCCTTAGTAATATATTTACTATTTTAACATTTGTTAAATGTTAATGAACATAAAGTTCATTAAAATGCAAGYTTAAATTGCTTGTTGGTCACTGTGGTCACCCTGCAAACAAACAACTGGATCTCTTCCCCATCCCCTCCCACTCTGCAGCTCGCCAAGCCCAACTATGTGGCCTCCAAATATCTGTTGTTTTGTTCTACTTTCCTGATTAATGTAGATGTTCTTTTTCATATTTCTGTGGACTGAAAAGTTACGTGTATGATTGGTAGACTATACTGCAGGTTTGTCTGCCTATTTGAGCTGTGCTTTTGTTTCTGACATGGAAGAGTGTAGGAATTTAAATGCTTTCAATTTTGGGTCTAGATTTCCAAATAATGCTTTACTTTCCTTTCTTTAGTGRTCTGGTGAGTTAAGAAGTAGAAAAGATAAGAAGTCCTAACTGGTGGTCTGTGGCACACTTGGGAAGTCTCTTTCAAGGGCCAAAATGAGAGCTGAGAAAAGTTTCTKTGTATGTTTATCTATTTATTTTGATTCATACACCAGGTCCTCAGATCTCTAACTCCCCTTGTGAGCGTTGCATTTTTTGTCTCTGGGAGATGAAAAGGCTGATATTTTTAAACCATTGCATTTGTTGTCTTTGTGAGCAGAAGCTTTCCCTTTGCCACAGCCATGCTTGGCTTGTAATGCTYGTTTAATGAGCAATTGAATGCTGACAGAGTCAGATTTGATGTGAGCCGCTGGCTTTGCTCTGCTTTGGGGAATACACGTGTGCTTTGCCTGCTTTCTCGCTTGTGAAGGGTGACATGACCTTGACAACTGAGGCACGCCAAGAAACTTGCCGAGGAGTGAAGCAGGGCAGACATGCCATTCAGGTATCCCGCTGGAGACAGCCACACTTGGGCTGTGTTAGAATCATTACAAAGGCTTAGCTGGGAAGTCTGTGGCTTTTAATGCCATTTCATGGTAGTAAAACTTGTTGTCCCACCAGCTAAAAGAGTGGGTGTTTTAATAGAATAAGCATTTGATTAATGAAACAACGTGTACTGTACAGAACAAATGATCATAAAAAGCTGCTTTTTAACTGTCTAAAGTACCTTTTGCAGCTTGGAACCTTTTATCACCTTGTAAATCGCCCCTTGAGATGAATAGTTGGAGTTAGACAAGGCACACTTCCATTACCAGCATATCCTCCTTCAGATAYTGTTATAGAGCTTGGGCTGCAGCTGCTTCAAAGCTGCCCTTCTCACCAACACGTTTTTGCATCTTGCTTTCATTATGCCAGGGCTCATTCTGTGTTATTGCAGTGGCTTTGCTTTTAATAATCTTCTTGATGAAAACATTCAGACCTGAGGGAGGTCCACTATTTCTCCTTATCCTTCTCTTACAAGGTGGTGACCATTTTTTGCTACTTTTGTTCTGTTTTATAGATAATGTTCAAAGGTGCTAGTTAACAAGACTTGAACATACTCAGGAGGAGAGGAAAAGATATAATAAAGCCTACTTTAAACCGAATATAGGAGAGARACTAAAGTTATGTCATTTTCATTATGGAGGATTGAAAACTTCTCATTGCTTCCAGTGGGAGTATAAGCAGGAAAATAAAAAACATGACCCTAACAGCAAACAGATGGCATTCCCTTTTCTGTGATTTTATACACTTTTGAAGTTGTAGAGGAGCCGCATAAGCAGTCATGCTTTCAATTATTTTCCCCACTAACAGAGGCAGACACAAAATTTATTCRTTTTTTCTGACTGATTACTCTTCCATTCCAGTCAGTGTGTCTGAGCTCTAAATTCTCTTATATGAAAGAAAAGGAAATAAACTAAAGAAACTCCTTGGCCTCAAAACCAAAGGAAATATTTACTAAGTTAAAATTTTTATTTTGCTWGCCTCTCTCTTATTTTTCTCTTGTTAGGAATTAGAATGGAGGCTGCAACAACATGGCTTCAATTTAGTAGAGATGAGCACCCAGAAACTCTACTTCTCCATAAGAGGCATCTCTCCACAAAACTAATGGAAATCCCTTTCAAGTTCCCTTTTTTTCCCTTTCTCCATCCTTGCTGAGATATACAATGAACAGCCARATTTAATAATTTTCCTTCACAATAATAGTAAGAAATCTGTTATCTCATGTTACTACTAACCTGAAAGCATAACCTTATAAAGAGTGACTATGATAAATCCCATAAAGACTCTAAAATGGAAACACAACACAATGTCAAAGCAATTAAAATTAAAATAATATATTCCCAGTATGACTTCAAAATAGCTATTTTGTTTCAAAGTAATGATAAACTTAGAAACAAGAGTATTTTATATTTCCCTATACTTTTATGCTAGGGTCTCAAAGCACTTTAYAGCTGTAAATTAAGTGTTGTTTTAGATGGTGGGGGGAGGAAGTCAGCAGTTCACACATGGAGAAAGAAAATGGGGGGATAATATAATGAAATCTATAATTAGTTGCAGAATTAGGAAGACAAGCACATTTTTTTGATTCATGTGTTTAGATTCTGTGAGCTTGACAGTCACCCCTTACAAAATGTATTTTTATGTAATTTCAGAAACTATTCTGCAACTACAAACACTGATATAAATCAATGGTCATGGGGAAAGAAATGAGATATWTCTTGAGCTAGATTTCTGACTCTGCTATTGATTTTCTGTGTRCCTATGTCTTAACATTGGTCTGTAGTTCACTTGTCCTTTGTAAACTTATGCACTGATATCCTTGAAAGAACTAGGTAACTGCAAACAGGTTTCTTTCTGAACTGAAGATGCCAGCTGATAGCTGTTGCATCTCTGTGTGCAGATTCTTCTCCTTTATCATGCTCCAGACCTGACAATTAAGAGCTGCATCCTGTAGTTTCAAAAACCAATGGGAGATTTTAGCAACTTTTTGTTGTCTTTCTTCCAGACCCTCTGGGTATAAGAAACAGCTATGAATATACTGTGTCTGGCTGTTTGTAAACAATGTTACAGGAAGCCTCCATGAGGCAGGCAGAGTGATGCGATTTCTTTTTTTTTTTCTGGACACTAGGGATGCTATTCTGCATATATTGATGAATACCTTTATRTTTTAGCTAGCTGCTAAGGACCTTGGCATGGCACATGTCTCATCCCTGTCCTAGGATGTTTTGGGCAGGTCTCAGGAATTGTGCCTCTTCAAGTCATRGGATGTGAATGACTGTCTGAGATGTAGTCATCTACACAGTATGGCTCCAAAATTAGATTACTGCAGCCAGCCCTACTCCTGGATGGCATAGCTTTATTTGAAAAATGGATTTATCCATAGGTCTTGGCTAGAGTAGTTGGAATCCTTTTTTTGTCTTAGCTGAAGTCCAAAGGCAAAATCTTTGATAAAGCACATTAACAGTCTATATCGAGCATTGTTTCACACAGAACACGAAGAAAATTAGTTAAATCTGAACTGACTGGCTATATTCCCCATGCTTTATAGCAGTTATGATGCTGCATTTTCACCAAACAATGTTTTAATAATCTGAGCAGGCCTGTTGTTTTTTGTTTTTTTTTTAAATCAGACTTCTGTGTGAAGAACCACTGAAACCTCCCCTTTTCTTTCCTCTTTTCTTGTTCGATTAATTTACAGGGTATTTCATTCTTGATCATACAAACATTTCAAGAAAAACAATGTAGCAGAATTCCCTGGAGTGAATCTTCAGTGAAATCTTCCTGTCCTAGTSAACTACAGTTCCTAATTAGAAATAAAACAATCTGTTTCATTTCATTAATTTTTCAGTCCAGCATTTTTGCTTTGCTCTTTGTACACAGCACACTCTCTGAAGTTTCATGTTTTGTTGAAGATAAATTGTATTTCAGTGAAACGCTGCAATTTTTTTCTGAAATGTATCTCTATTCCTTAAGGTTCAGAAATAACTCCCCACATGCTTTTAGACATTCTGGTGATAAGTTTGCAGTGTTAATGATGTTGGGTTTAGAAATGGTCCAAAGAGACAAATATCATGTGTGAATGTAATGAGACTGGAATTTTGAAAGAGAATTTTAATTATTTTATTATCTTCTAAGAGAACTGAGGMATAATGTCTGTGTTATAAAGGTTTTGCTAGTAAAAAGCAGAATCAGAGTTCAGGATGACTAATGAATTTCCATTACAGTGTCACAAACAATGCCTTAGTATAACATTTCTTTTCAAAGAAGTAGCAATAACTRTATTCTATATCAAGAGGCTATATGAGGAGGTAAGTTACCTTAATAAATTTTCTTTGTTGTTTTAAAATCCCTGTCATGAAGTACTGGGTGTGCTAAGAACTTTTGGATTTCTCTTTAAGCAACAGAGAGAAAAAAAAGAGGTAAAAGAGTGAAATTTTTATTATAATACTGTCCAGTTTTTCATAGTTGCAGATAGTAAAATTAATATGAAAACACATGATAACTGTAATCTAAAAAATCAATTATCTGCCTAGATATGAAAAAAAAAAATCTTGCACATCCAAAGAAGCAAGTCACTTTAGAGTTCAAATGGAAGTCTTCCTATTAAGTTGATCAGGCATTTCTTACATTTTCCCCTGTTTCTTTAAATATACAACATGAATAATCTTTGCTGCTTGGAACTGATGGGGAAAATACTATTCTTACAACTTCAGGAGTAACAAGAATAGAGAGAATTCTGCCATCATTGAGAGACTGATGGTCTTGACCTCTGCTAGCTTCACTGTATCCTGCYTGGGGCTAGCTCACCCTTTTTGAAATAGATCCTTGTTTCTGAACATTCTTACACAGTTCATTCTTTTTTGTCATTCTGCCRTTCTTTTCGGCCCATGTTTTTTCTCAACATTCTTAAGTGAGAATTTTAAGGGAGTTGGGAGTTAAATTCAGGGAGGTTTGAATGTGAAGCTGCTGTGCATATCTYATTTTGTGTTATGTATTCAGCAGGCAATTTACATATATTTAAGATGCATAAAAATCATAGMATTCAAGTTTCTCTTTTTATTACCTCATGAAATTTGAATTATTTTTAATTTAAATRTTCAGTAATTGATGTGTAAAAGCAAAAAATAATCCATATTTCAGTGCYTTGCTCTTGTATTTAAAAGCAAATTTCAGTGAACAACTAGCTGCCGGYGAATTAAGTGCTATGATTTCTTTGGGTTCTCTGAGAACATGTATTTTCTTAGTAAATGCCAAATATTCATTTCATGCCCTTCTCTAGATCCTATAAGGAAAAGTTGGTGAAACCAATTTAAGAATGTATATTGCATTTTTRTTAACAGCTTGTAGAATAAGTTTCAAACTTACAGAATTCCAAATATTTTTAACATCTGTATAATAGACAATTTAGATGGAAAGAACCATGGTGACAGAAATACTGCAGTGATGTTGCTGATAGGACTGTAACTAAATGAAAGATGTAAGATAATGCATGGATACATTATCCCAAAAGTGCAGTGCRCTTGTGAATAACTTGTGTTTGAAATTCTATTGAAATCTGACTCTAGTCAGGAAAATAATGGAATGTATATCAAGAGATATTTTCTCTCTTGATCTCCCAGTATTTTGGAATGCTCTTTTGAGCTAGAAATGATTGCTCTAGCTTCCTGAATGTCTRCAGAAAACCAGACAAATGAGTATCCAGTAGCCTTAGACTTGCAGTTTTCTTATGAAAAAAGAAGTCGTCTCTGATAGATACACCCCTACCAAGGCTGACTGCAGCAGATTTAATYTGATCTTTCAAGCACGGATTAAAAATAGTGTTCTTGTTTCAGTTAGAACATTACCACTTAAGCTTCAATACAAAAGGAGCTTTTTCATCATCCCAAAGCATGCACTCTCAAACATTTTAACTGACAGTGCTTTAGTATTTGCATTATCTTTTCCTGATTGTATATTTTTCACCAGAGACAGAGGATAAAAGTTTATGTGAGAAAAGATCTGCAGTAACATCAAGAAAAGGCTTCATATTCTGTATTACTGGGAACTGCAGGAGAAGTTGGTGATGGCTAAAAATTGCATTAAAAATTTGTGCATTTTCCATATGTGGGCATTTTTACATCTTTAGCTGACATTGCTGTTTTGCAGGGAGGCAGATGGCATCAATCTTGTTTTAACATTACAGCCAAAGCTGTAGAGAGCTGAACGGACTCTTCCAGTATTCATGGACCAGGGAAGATTATTTTTGCATGGATTTAATGTTGAATTAAAAATTCATTCTGTCTGTAAGTAGAAGTAAGTACAGAGATGTAAGACTGGAAAGAAAAACTGGTGTCTATGGCCAAACCCTAAATTTATTTGTGCTTCAGATAGATTTGCTAATATCTACTTTCATATATTTTACATTGTGTTTTAATTTGATTAAACTCAATCAGCCTTCCCAGGTAAGTGGTTGAGTCGCCATCCCTGAAGGTATTTAAAAGCATGGTTTAGTAGTGAACTTGGCAGTGTTAGGTTTATGGTTGGACACAATCTTCTCAAGGGTCATTTCCAACCTAAATGATTCCGTGAACATGGTTTGGAGCTCAAGGACCTCACAAAGCAATCTTTGCTTTGATAATGGGTTCATCTGTACTGTGCTGTACAAGGGGCCAGTGTGTTCTGTTGTCATGCATGATGTTATACAGACTGATCAAACTGCATTGATGATCTAAGCATTTGGCAAGTGTTGTAAAACTTGAAGTGTCTTCAGTTATCTTGGTTGGTTGGCTGGTTGGTTGATTGGTTGGTTGGTTGATTGGTTGGTTGGTTGGTTGGTTGGTTGGCTGGTTGGTTGATTGGTTGGTTGGTTGATTGGTTGGTTGGTTGGTTGGTTGGTTGGCTGGTTGGTTGGTTGGCTAGTTGGTTGATTGGTTGGTTGGTTGGCTGGTTGGTTGGTTGGTTGGTTGGTTGGTTGGTTGGTTGGTTGGTTGGTTGGTTGGTTGGTTGGTTGGTTGGTTGGTTGGTTGGTATTCCTCTCCCATATGTGTGCAATCAGCTGGATGGTTGGGAAATGCATGGAAGTGGTCAGTCAGTCTAAAAGTATGGACTGGCTAAGGCTTGCGTTTTGCAGACCATGACTATATTTTACATAATTTATCAGGCATTAAAATTCCCATATCTCATACCTGTGGAAAATGCTGTAGTGAGAGTTAAAACAGCACTTATGAAGACTGCTTTCAGAAAATGAAATGTTAATAATTTACCCCGTTTGATTGTAATAGATCCTTTGGTCTGTGGGTTTAATATCTAGTCCCATTAATAAAAAATGGTCTGTGTTAGAACCATCAAATCTGCCAGGAAAATCATCAGTGTGATTGTATGGGTAAATTTTCAGGTCTGCAGAGAACTTTATATGCACAAGTGTATTCTTGTGATCTCTTAGCTTTTAAACCCTTGATTAAAAATCCATTGTATTCGATGAAAGAGCCTTCTTAGCCTTCTGTGGGACTGAGCAGAACACGCTTTAGTGTTTCTTGTAATCTCTGCTCCTGGCAGAGGTGCCTATGGCAGTGAATCCCTGTAATGATTTTTCTCCTACTGGGCAGAAGGTTTTTGTACACAAATTAATATCAACTGTCTGCCCATAGTTCTGTCCAGAGTATTGGGGTGGCCTACAGCAACAAGTAGAGTGATGCAATAGGAGCAGGTCTATAGAGCAGAATAATTGATCTTGAGGATATGACATTTGTGCTACACATATTTCAAAAGTTTCATATTGAATCAGCTTAGACCATTTCCATAGGTGAGAGTGTGCTAGGTGTTCTCCCAGACTTCCATCTCATTTAGTTCAACTGGAAAGGATCCAGGTGCACTCTGGGATCATCCTGTTGAACAAACGTGGTTATGATACATGGAGAGAGAGGTAAATACACATGAAAACCACATTCCTGATACCAAAACACTTGCATTCAGTGTTGGCTTGATTTGAGCTCTTACATGACTGAAGAAACAAAGCCTCAGGATCAGAATAATTGATAAAAAAAGATTTAAAAAATAGCAGATTATTTGATTGGCAGATTATGAAACTTTACTCGGAATTACCAGACAATTGTTTCTGTAATAGTTTCAGATTATCTTTGGTTAGAGTATTCTTACTGCAGATGCTGGCAATATGTATTTTAGGTGTGCACATTCCCATTTAAAGGAGAAATCTAAGGATGATGCCAGATGGGAGTGCTCTTTAAGGCATGTGAGCCATGAAATCTGTTAACAAAGGAACTGAGTTTATTTGAATATTGAGAAATATCTCTTTTATTGAGATGAAGTAGGCTAATAAATACTCAGTGCAAAACTATTATGGAAGTATCGGTCACATTGTTTAACTTTGTTCCTGACCCTAAAACACTATGATTTCATTTCCCAGGTTCAGTCTGATATGAGAGTAGTGGATGCATATCAAACATTCTTAATCTCTACAAGTTCAAGAAAAAGTAATCTTGGGTAGAGGTACTAGCTCTTTGAATTGGGGAAAGGCTGCAACTGAGCCCTCATAAACTGACAGAATCCATACTAGAGGAAAACAGGAACCTAGGACTGTATAAGATATAGGAATAGCCACCCAAACAGAACAAAATGCTTACCAGCTTTTTTGTTAAATATGAAAATTTAATTTACATAAAGGTTTTGCTTTTCATCTTTTACTGTGAAAACCTAAAATTAGGAAGCTGAAATTGAGGCTTTGTATTACCAAGTATCAGTAGGTTATCTGTGTTCACTGATTTGAATGAAAGCAAGATCGTTGCATTTTAACTGTTCTATAGCTTCTAGCCTATTTGTTTTTGGTGGTTCACTGAAGCAAATTAACAAGAGAAAGTGTAGTTCCTGAAACCATGTGTAAAGAACACTACCAGTTATCAGGAGCTTCAGTGATAATGAAAGTGAAATTTGCTGTTGCTGAGATGCTGGAAGATGCTATTGCAGGCTTGCTGTTTCTTTTACCTATACATAACAGCAAAGCTCTTTTGAAAAGAAGTGTTTATATCATTAGTGGTCACTTGAAAAATTCTGCTCTGCAGGAATCTCAGAGTCAGGTTTTTTTTTTTTTTTTTTTTTTTTTTAGAAACAGCAGGTGAAATGTTCATATTTATACAAGTAAATGGATAGTACCAGATTTCCAGAACTCATGCAGTCAGAAGATGTTTACATCCTGCTTCTACACGAAGAATTCCAGCCACCAGAAGATTCTTACATTGACTTAATTGGGAAATGTCTTATTCAGATGTCCTTATGTAATTTCCCTTACAATTGTTGGCTGCTTTCACTTACTCATGAAAATACAAATTCACCAAAAAATTGTGTCACAGAAATAATAATGACTTCTAGCAGGAATGACTTTCATTTGCAGTTCAATTTATGAAATGCTCTGAAATGTTGATTTAGAAAGCTGAAAAGAACGTCTCCTGTAATAAAGAATGCCCTTACAATGTAGCATTAAAAGTGTCTTTCCAGTTGGGGAAAACACATTTATAACAAAGCAAAGTTGCCTGTGTATTTTCTATCACCCTACAGGAACAGATGAAGGGAATTTATTTAATTTTGCCTTTTGGCATAAAACCTCAAGATYTCAACTTTCACACTCATTTTTTAAAAGTTACATCTGTAGGGGAATTAGTTCTTAAGTGTTGTAATTTTTTAATTTCTCAACTACCAGGTGGCTAATATTACAGTTTTTTTAACTTGCTTTCTTTCACTAAAATATGGTTCCTTGTTTGGGTACTGATCTGAAGATTATAACCAGGTCTGAATAGAGAAAGTTATGCTACCTAATACTTGGAATTGGCAGTAGTATAGACTGGTTTGGACTGTGTCTCACAAACCTCTGAGTGATAACAAGCATTTAGGCATCCTGATTCTCATGTACCTTCATCTGGTTTTGTACCAGCTCCCTGGGTGGAGTAGAATAATTTCTGATTTACAGATATCAGATTTGTGGCTTCTGTGGATTATTTTAATTTGTTTGAAATTAAAATGAAATTAACTAAAACCAGTTCTGAAATGTTTTATCAGAATATTTATTCACAGTATTTTTGTGTCTTATTAACAGATACTCCATGGACATTAGAAATTCTTTCTGATATAGTTTGGGCATAGGAGGACATGCAGCTCAGCTGACTTAGTCTTATGTTAGYTGTAACAAACAAAATTTATCCCACTGCTACCAGTTTTCAAGGTTTTATGTATTCAGGCAATTCTCCAGAAGCTAGTGATGCCATTTTTTATTAAGAGCTTATTTTTTAGTGTCCCATTATCCTTTCAGTAGTTGCAGGCAAGAATCATCAGCTTCACTTTAGAAAACTCATATAAATACTGCCATTTTTCRAAAAGCAGAGAAGTCTCTTCTTTATTAGAAGTCCCTTCTTGATTAAATGAGATACTGCTAAATGTTCTCTTTCATAGGCTTCATATTCTTTAGTTGAAGAGAGAAAAAGATGAGATTTAGAACAGCTAAAACTTGATAGACTTGATCGACTTCTGTTATTTTTTACTGAAACATAGATTAAAGTATTTTCTCTGTATAAATGTAAAGAAATAGAAAGTATTTCATTCCAGTTTAAGAAATCCTGTGGTGGTGCCTATGTAAAGATAATTATATTCACTTTATGTTTTATTCTGCTTTGTAGTTTGTAATTTACTGGCAGTGGTGGGCCTTTGGTTATGAAACATGTCTACAGAAAGGRTATTTCCTGATCTGACGTTGATTCATTGTCTCAGATCTTTATATGCCTTATTTCTCCCTAAATCTATGGAAAAAACATTGAGAGTTTTGAAAATGCTAAAAAGTGATACATATTATATGCATTAAGTACTGTAATCCTGTTTCAGATGATGCTGTCCTTGAACCTATTGAATGTTCTCCAAGATTTGGAATAGCCATATGCAGATTTTGAGCAATGTTACAAGACTTTTTTCTCTACTATATTTTAAACTAACARCATCCTAGAATGCTCAGTAGTTGACCTATTATTTTAAATCAAGGGTTTAAACCAGCAAGATTATTTTGCTCATAAATTCTGTTCAATTTAAATATGTTTTTTTTTAATTCCACAGAGGCTATTAATTTTGTATGCGTGAATACAAACTTCCAGACAGCAAAGTATCAGTGATTAAAATACAAATGTTATCATCTAAAATCTTCAGTGAAACAATGACTTTTTCCTTAGTTGAGGAGGCAGAATGATAGWGGTAAGATTTAACAGTTAACGCTTGAAAGACAGACATGCCTGGTATCTAATCTCTAGATAGGAGTTCAGCTACAAGTTTATTTTTTTTACCTGCAAGTGTTAAGGATAGATAAGCATGTTTTTATCAGTGAATTTTGCCTAATTGCATTCTGATGGAATCTAATACTACTGCTTAAACAATTATGTTTTTATTAAAATATAGGTTGTAATCACATCTTCTAATTTCAATGTGCAAAAAAACATGTTAAGGATTTTTTTTTCATTTTAGTTTTTGAAATTTGTGTGGTAGTAAATAAAGTCCACAGTCATACACTGGTTTTTTGAAGGGTTGGGGTGAYTTTTTAAATTTAAAGAGGAAGAGAGCTGTAATTTAATCTGCTATTCTTTATTTAAGAGTTTATTTAAGAATTTCAATTCTTTTTTTAAAGATATGTACTGGTGCTAATTACTATTGTTCTAAATACAACATGTTGGCGCAAGTGGAAGAGTTTTGCCATGTATATGATAATCTAAAAGTAAAAAATTATTACCAAATGGGCAGGATGCTTGCACAGAATGTGAGACCAACAAATTTGAGTCCTCACCTTGTCTATGCTAGATGAGCAATGAGCCCTTTCCTCTGTATTTTGGGTGAATATCCTGAATATCCTGAATTTCGGGTTCGCATCTATGATGTGGTCACTGATGTTCTCTGGTGAAAATACCAAAGGCCTGGTTTTTGTGCAAAAAGACAATGGTAAAATCTCTGAGGTCTCAGAAAGCTCCCTGAGGGTTTCCAGGCCTCCTGAGTATACAGGAGTATATATATGTATATATATATATATATATATATATATATATAGTATACTCGGCTACAGGAGTATACTCAGAAATATACTCATGAAGTTCATGGCATGGTAATACCATCCATAATGACGGATCAGCCCATGGAGCCCACTCCTGGCATCTTTGCTGCAGCTGTGAGAACTCAGAAGTGAAAAGACCAAGAGAGCAAGAAGGCTTATGACATTGCAGAATGCTGAAACTCAAAGGAATGTTGAAATACTTGCTTTTCTCCTTTTATTCTTATCTGCTAAAGCAAAAAGAGAAAAAATCCCCTCTAGATTTGTGAAGGCAGTTTATCCCTGTCATTTATCAATGCCAGTAGAGAGATCTTTTCTGCTCCCTTGTATTTTCTGTACATCTAGAAGACCCCAGAAGAGTGGGTTTGAATTAAGGGATTCTGCAACATCATAAGCAAAGTTAGATCCATGTATTCATACTGTTATGATTCAGTTAGAAAAGCTAGGACTAGAAATGATGAGCAGGTAATTAAAATTTCCACTAATTGTCCAATAAAACAAATATCTCTCACTTTTACTCTTGTGAATCTAGGTTATCATAAAGAAAAAAATAATTGCATTAAAATCTCAGCTGTTACATTTAGAAAATAATCTTGAAACAAAAGAGGAGGAAACAGTAAAGAGTTTGTGATGCAGGTCCAATTTACTACACAGTTTCTGGAAAACAGATTAGGGTTTTCTTAAATTTATGTTGAGGCACTTTTTTTTTCAAGTTTAGAATACACTGTAGCAAGAGTATAATGCTAGCTAACATCCTGGGCATTGTAAAATTTGGAATCTGCTTGCCACTGCATAATTTTGCACAGCAAAAGTAAATCAAGGGGGATTAATTCAGTCTCTTAAACTTAAAAGGTTGTTCTAAAGGTCCCCTGTCAGCTAGTCTTATACTTTACCTATGGGAGATGGCTGCAAGCAAAAAAGCACCTGGCTACCTTCCTTTCACAGGTCTGTGGACTTTTTAATGTTGCAGCATTGTGTCCCATAAAATAGCATGTGGTAAGCTAACAAAAATCTATTGTATCAGGAGCTGCTGTCCTTTGTTTTAGGTTATTCATTAGAAACCAGGGTAAAAATCCCCAAGTTAACCAACCCTTCCATTCTTTGAAAAGTTTGCTGGTGGCAAGGCTTGCCTTGTCTCATTTCTAATGTGAGCCAGCAATCTCACACTTATGTTATTTCATCTGCTTAAAACCAGCTTTTTCTTCTTTTTTTTTTAAAGAAAACTCATCTGAAATTATATACCTCTAAGTATTCTTAGTATCTGTCATCCTTTACTCTTTCATCTCATCATAGCAATATGAAATGGGCAATCAAGAACTCCAGGATGAGTTTTTCCTACTTGTATGTTGTAAGGAATGTCTGCTCTATTTTGTCAAGAGCCAAGTGAAGAGATGAAGATAATTTCTTCCTTCAGAATAATTGTCACAGACTAATATGAACTCCATATAATTAAAATGTTGTCCAAATAGTTAAAACAGTAGAAACCAATTTACTCCCTGGTTACTTAACTTGTCAGTTAGGCAGAATGCTGAGGCACAGAGTAACCTGAAAACACTTTTCACTGAAACAGCACATATTTTGCTAAAACAAAAGGTCTAGAGACCATTATTAGCATTATTCCTGATGCTTAGCTGTGAAATCTACACAAGTACTCCTAAGAATCTGCAGTTTTGTTTTGCTTTTGGAAATAAGCAATTCTTTAGCTGTTTTTTTTCTGGCAAATAGCCACTAAATTCTACATGAGAGTAGGAAGAGGAACTCATTTTATATGCATATAATATTCAAGTGGGTCCAGTTTTACCAAATAGCTTTATGTAAAATCCCTCCTTTTTTTTCCCAATATCCATGACAAAGGCAGTAAAATACTGAAATCTGTTCTTCATCAATTTTACAGTAAACTCATCACCATACTATTGACTGTGCACTCAGCTAGCTAATCAGTGTATTGGAAAATTAATTCAGGCAGAGCACCAAACCAACAGACCTTCTCTTTTGCATATGCATTTGTTCTGATTACTGAATTTGCAGAAATAACTGAGTTACTGTCTTCATGTGGATAGCAGGAATTCACAGAACATGAATATGGCTATATAAATATATACATATATGTATGGCTGTATATATGGCAATTGCTATATTTTGTGTGGTATCTCAATTTTACTTGAAAAATTATTGCATGTATCAGACTGTTATGCAGAAAATTGAATTAATAAAGGAAACTGTTCTGCCTTATAGCTGCTGAGTTATTTCAGTTATCCTCTGTGAGAGCCTATTTAATCTGGTACTTCACATATCTTTTCCACTTGATTTTTAAATTACTGGAGTACAATGACCTTTCAAGCTAAGATCTAGCCTGGCTGCCATCTACATAGCAAACAAGCTAATTCACATTTTCCTCTACAGAGAACAAGTAGATGCGTATTTTCCTCATTGTACTGAAGAAAGCCCGAGGTATCTCATAGTTGTTCATTGTTTCACTGGAGATCTCTTACACAACTAGAAAGGGAATCTGGATTTTCTTAGTCATTGCCCCTTTCTTTATTGACAGAGAATGCTTTTTATGCAGATCATTCTGAATGGTGCTCTTCCCTTGTTGGTGTCTCTGGAAATCTCTAGCCTTGCTGTTTTGGTTTTTATAGCGCTGGCGCAGACTGACACTTTTAAAGTCAGTGATAGCAAACTGGGAAGCAGAAAATGCTCTCTCTCTCTGAAAGTAAAGGTGCATTTCTTGGGCCATGAAGGAACATGTGTGAATGGGTATCCATTGGTTATTGGTCTCGTCTTTCATGAACAAGATTTATTGTTCTGTTTCCTTGCTTATTTTTCCACTGAACTTACTAGAATATGTCCATCCTTCTTTGGTCTTCAGCTTTTGGACTTGCTTGTCAGTGGTGGCAACAAAAAGCCAGCAGCTTCCCCAAGAGTCCTGAAATAGGACATCGTTATTTCCACTGAAAGTAATATTTTTCATCAGACATTTTAATGCAAACTCTTGTGTGAATACCGTATGTTCTCCATAATTTCTGTTCTGTTCTTATTTGCCTGGATGATGGCACCCTCAGACAAATAAGTTAATTGCAAGTGTATATGAAGAACTATAGTAAGGATTATACATTTATTAATAATGTGATCGCTGGTCATTTTCCCACAGTTTCTCTTAACTTGAACTGATACAAAACTTGACCAAAGCTAGTGATACAAAGCTTGACTAAAAGTAGTGTGGAACCAAAAGGAGGTCAAAATTACTCCTTCAGGAAAACAGTTTCTTTGTTTTTGCTTAGACATAGTTTAACTGCTAATAGTGTCGATTCATTTGATTCACTTTATGCAGTTGGCAGCTAAACAACTTTAGAGGCTCCAAACTTCAATTTTCTGCAGACAAGCAAGTGGCCTAGAGACCATCTTCAATATGATTAAAGATGCATTTTAATTCCTAAAGCAGTTGGATAGAAATAACTGTAAAATATTAATATTTTTTAGCAGGTGGTGACACAGGCTTGTTGAAAATGGATTTTTTTTAAAGGGTAGTATAGTTGCATGTTTTTTTTGTACATTCATTTCCTAGCATGGACTGCAGATAAAAATAGTGCTCTTCATGATTTGAAATAAACCATATTCCATAAAGAGGCTTTGTTTTTGCTGTATGTTGTGACAGTTCTTTTACAATGTTTTCTGTTACACCCTTAAGCATTGTCATTTGATTCTTATAATGTTAATTACCCCTGAAAGTTCCCTCTAGCCCATCTAAAGAATATGAGTAATTTTAAATGAATCAAAATGACTTTCATCTTATGTGCATTTATTAAAAATAAACAAACTCGACCCAGGAATTAAGCAACAAAGAAGTATGTAACAATGAATCTAAAGAGTTTTTTTTCCCTAGATTAAATTGTGTATGTTTTGCTCACAGTGAAACATTCTTCACAGCAGCAGTAATGTCATACATATGACACTATGTCTGGAGGGAATATGACAGTTTGGATTTAGGAAGGAGTTTCTTTTCCTCCTAAGTATGGTGCTTTGCTTTATGCAGGAATTCAGGTAAACACTATGATTGTGTAGCACAAGAACACAGACATCCTGCCTGTCTGATTCTCTAAACTGTGTCTGTGTTACCGATGGATTTGTGATATAAAAGATGTTATTATGAACTCACTGAAATCAGCATGTCTACATGTGAAGTCAGCCTTTCTCAATAAATTGCCAGGCAGTCCGTGGACATTAGATCCTATCTTTTGGATATAAACACTAGAAAGGCCCTTCCATCTCTCCTAAACTTCAGGTCTTTCAAGGCACCCTAGACCATTTCTTTGTGTGTAATAAAGGACCCTCTTTGTGCACATGACTGAGCTGTCTGATGTGGCTCCTGTGGATGCTTACAAAAACTCACATCATTTTTCTTCAATGATGTGAGTTCCTGAAAAAAAATCCTTTGTCCTTTCTTTCTGCAC
Source organism: Malurus melanocephalus (assembly GCF_030028575.1). Lineage (NCBI taxonomy): Eukaryota > Metazoa > Chordata > Aves > Passeriformes > Maluridae > Malurus > Malurus melanocephalus. The sequence goes on along the minus strand of NW_026623795.1, from coordinate 585 downwards.
AATTTAATTGGTTCTCCTCACTTGGATGACTCTGGTGCTGTCCCGTCCCGCTCGAAAGAGGGAGTCGGGGAGGATTCTTTTAATAGATTTTTTGGACAAAAAATGAAGCGCAAACGCGGCAATATTATATCTGAGAACTGTTTATTGATAAAGAAGGGTAAGTGTTCCTACCACTTCCTACCAAGGGGGGGGAATAGAAAAGAGGGAAAAGGAGAAACGGAGAGAGACAGAATAGGAGACAGATTGTAACCGCTGTACCCCGGGCACCCGGTCGACGTTGGCAGAAGGAGAGTGTGTGTGTGTGTGTGTGTGTGCTGCGAACCACGAGGAGCCTGCGCGGCTTTTGAGGCGGGCTGGGCGCGATTTCCAAACAGCAGCGGCTGCGTGTCCCTCTCGACAGCGGAGAAGACGAATCCGTGGCTACGGGCACACTCGTGAGATCGCTGCGGCTGCTGTGGGCAGGCTGGGGCTATGGGACTCACGACAGCGGCTGCTGCAGGCGGCGGCTCCGTCGGGAAGACAGCAAACACGAGGTTGTCGCAGGGTCGAGATGCCTCGGGGAAGCGGCGAAACAGAGCACACGGA
>NW_026623794.1:408581-428413 GCF_030028575.1 Malurus melanocephalus | reverse complement strand
AGGAAGCCAAGTGGCTTCCTTTACAGGGAAGCCTTTACAGGGTCAGGTGCATCAGTCCAGCCCCACTCTGCCCTTGGAACAGTGMGTGGTCAGGGGTCAGTTTGATCAGTCGGGCTCTCCACCTCCTTACAGCTCTGATTTTAACTCATGAGTGACCTTTTGCTGCTCAGTGTGAGGATGCAGAGCCAGACACAGACCCAGGAACAGCTCACAGACAGAGCTGTGCTCCTTACAAAGTGCATGTTGTTCTTAAAGTAAATCATTAGGGCCAGCTTTGTGGGTCTGCATTTTACTGAGAGTTTTCAAGCAGATAAAAGGAATRGGATTTGATTTTCGACCCTTCTTTCAGCCTCAGAGAAACTTCAATGCAGGTGCATTTATACCCAGGCTTGTTTCAGTCTGTCGATGGCTGAAAATCCATCAGGATTAATTTTGCAGGATTTATTTTTCGCAGTTGCAGACTTTCYTGCTGACTGATGCATTACAGATCAATCCTGCAGTTTCACAAATGTCTCCTAACTTCACAGGACAGACCCCATTAGCMACAATAGGTGACATTATTTATTTGAGTGTTTTCTGAAGAGATGTCAGAACATCTGAATTGGCTCCAGGAATGCTGKTTATCGTTTTGATTTTGAAAACAATTTCTTGTGGCCTGGCTGCAACTGYGTGAACTGCTGTCTTGAACATTCCCCAGAACTCAGATAGTTATTTATTATTTAAATACAACCTAAGAGCGGGAAACTCTTAAAATTCCCCAACGCTCTCCTCTAAAAATAAAGATCCATTAGTTCATCCCCGATAAATAGGTTTTAATTGTTCCCTCAGGTGAAATTGGACTCCTAACTTCTTTCTCCTTGAGTTTCCTTCTTGGCTTTGGTTGTGGGTGCAGCATTTTTGTGTTCTGCCAGTGACACCCAAGTGTCAAAGCCAGGCTTTGTAAAGCCATGCAAAGGACAAGGCTGGTTCTGCTGTGATCCACAGAGCCTGGAATGATCCCCATCCACCCGTGGTGGCTTCACTTTGTTCTGGACAGTGCCTGGAGCTCCATTTTCCCCCTCTATCTGGAGGATATCTTGCACATCCTCCCTGTTTGTGATCATTCTCRCCTCTGATGTTTCATTTTTAGCGTTTTTATCCATTTTCTGGTCTGGACACAAACCCAAGGCCCCGAATGGCTGCAGTCACTGAAGATCTGCTGGCCCTTKGTGCATTGGCTGGGAAAGTGAAAAGAAAACAATCTGGTTATTAAATACTTTGTGCTGGGGTATAGCACTCAGTGATCACCATGTTGGTCTATGTGATACTGTCTCTTTGGGGTTTTGGCATGTTTCCCTATCAGCAGATAAGATCATTTTTGTCCCTGATATTTACGTTTTACAGATCAGGGATATGAATCCGGTTTGCTGTAGGGATTGGTGTGCTGTGGAAGATCTATGCAAAGGTAACAGAGGCACTGGAAACTGTTAGAAATRTGTATGCTTTGCATTTTACTGAGAGTTTTCAAGCAGATAAAAGGAATGGGATTTGATTTTCGACCCTTCTGATGTTTCATTTTTAGCGTTTTTATCCATTTTCTGATCTGGACACAAACCCAAGGCCCTGAATGGCTGCAGTCACTGAAGATCTGCTGGCCCTTGGCACACAAGGAGCTGCCCACCCTCCCTGTCCTGGCCAGCCTGGCTATTTATGCTCTGCCTGCCAGCAATCCCTGCTGCCCTTTCCATGGCTGTGGTTTTTTTTTCACTTTGTGTCCCAAGCAGCCATTCAATGGGTGCTGTTTTTCACTCCACACCACAGCTCAGCAGTAAATGGCTCTTCAGGCTGGCACCACGTTTTTCTGCASATAAAACACTCTGGGTGATGGGGGAACACGATTGGATTTCCAGCAATGGTCCCCAGTTTTTCCATGCCTTGCTGTGGAAGGATCCTGTGCCAATCCCCCATTTSTCCTTGCCAGCTGTTATTATCTCTAACTGTTCTCATCTTGATAACATTTTATGGAATTTTTTCCAGCATTTTTTCTGTTTCCCATCTTTCTTTTCTCGCTGCCTTTTGGAAGAGGTGCTGGGGAAGGTGCTCAGTGAAACAGCCCATGGACAGAGAGCTCTGTGCATTTCCAGCTGACAGAAACCCAGCCAAGGGCTTTTCCCTTCTAATTTAAAYGAGTGCTATTAACTCTGGCTGTCTTCTGGTCGGCTTTTGGTTTAAAATTAACCAAGCACATGACTGAATTTTTCTCAGAGTGGGTTCCAGAAGGATCCAGGGGACTGTGGTGAGATTTGGCAGGTGGGAGGGCTGCCCCTCTGAAGCGTTCTTGCTCCAAATGGAGTGCTCTCTCCCACTTCAGTGCTCACCAAAGACATTTCCCTCAATCAAAAAAGGATGTGGTGCAAAACAAAAGGTACCAGGCCATGCCAAGACGCACCTGGGAAGGGCAGTGAGGATGTGCGAAGCACCAAGAATTATTGTGAAGCCCAGGGACAATCAGATTTGTGCCATCTTTTTCTATTCTTTTCTGTTCTGTTGGAYGGTGCTTTGCCAAAATCAACACCTCTGGTTTGAATACAGGTGCCTTTGTTCCCAGAAATGGCCTGAATGAAACCTGGGATTATGAATTCTTTCCCACGTCACGCTGAACCTTGGAAAGCTTTCCATGCAGAGGATAATCCTTTTATTATTTATTTTTTTCTTTTCCTGTTGGCTGTTATTAACTTCCTCTGCCCATCTTTGTCTCTGTGGCTGCAATATTTTGCTGTCCATGGTGTGACAGAGGGACAATACCCAATTGCAGATGGAGCTGGTAAATGTGACTTTGKGTTCTGCTGTGTCTTGGAAGGTCCAATCCAAATAAAATCCAAGATGTGAATATTGCAAAYGCTGCCAGGAGAGTCAAAATCTGGGATCAAGGCTGAAACAGAAAAGGGCTTTGGAAATCTGCAAGTTGCCTTCCACACAAAAGCCCTTCAGGGACATTCAAATGTAGAATATGAGAACTAAGTATGAAAAWTACAGTAATGAAAAAAATTGCCTCAGTTTCACTGTTCCTTTAAAACTTGAATCTCAGCCCRAGGTTATAAATAGGTCCTCCCCAGGTTTATTGACCTATAAAGAGACCCTGGGCACTGTTTTGGGTAAACCAGGACTAACTGATGGCTCAGAATTAAGAAAATATGTGAAATCTGTTGTTCTGTGGAGTTGCAACGTGAAAACTGATGGAAATTGTTAAAAGGGAGAGGTGGCTGGTGGTTAATCCCACACCTGAGGGTCCCTTTTAGAGGGTTTTTTTTGGGACAAGCCACGTCACATCCTTCTGTTTCAGGTTTGCCATCTGTAATGATGGGATGGGAGGATTTACCTGCCCTGCCTGCCTGCCTTATTTGCAAAAAAGTTTGAAAACCCCCAGAAATGGTGCAAGATGTGTTAAAATTAGTTAACTCAAAGCCATTTCAAGTTTCTGCCTTTGGAGGGATAGGAAATCCCACTTTTTTTTTTGCAGTGAAGAGGCAGCAGCTGACCCATTAATTTRCATCCTACATCTAGTGATCCATCAACACCAGGATCGATTTCCTGAAGGTCAGCAGCTCTTTTAAATCCTTAATGTCATCCTCTTTGAATCCAGACAGAGGGGATTTGGCTTCTCTCTCCCTCACCTGCATTTTCCCTTCTTTGCCTTTTGATAAACACAGGCATTGCAGCTTTAAGATTTTTGAGACCTTTCCCAGATGGAAAAGGTCATTTGTCTTTCACTACTCAACACTTCCTTCATGAGTTCATTTAAACATTGCCAGGCATCAGAAGAACAGAACTCAGCTGTAGGGTTATCTGTGTCTTRTTCCCCTTTTGTGTAGGTGGCAAGGCTGATCTAGAACAAAACTGTTTGGTTCCCATAGCAATTCACAACGTGCAGAGACCACAACACTGTGCTCTTCCCACTCCTTATCTACACCTGTTATGCCTTCCTTTGCCACACAGCTAAGAGCTGTAACACTGGCACTAMTGTGAATGGCATCAAGCAGGCCATTTCTCCAAGTTTCATGTAATTTCTCCCTGTTTTTTTTTTGTATTTTTAACCTAAGGAGCAAAAAAAGCGAACATTTTATTAGCCACTTTCAACTGGATTCTCAATGAAAAATTAATTAAAGGAGTGGAATGAGGAGATATTGCAGTGCATCCACTGATCTTGGTACATTATTTATATGAAATGAGCCATCAGAATTAGTCATGTGCRCTATCTTGCTGTGTGTGGTCTGGTTTGAAATGGTGTGTTTGTTTCCCTTCAGCTCCACTGGATACAGCTGAGACACACATTTGATGTGTTACGCTCTTAGATCATATTTTGAAAGTTTATTRCTCTCTCTATCTCTCTGTATCTGCAGGCTCCGAGTCAAGGGACCATTAAAAGCTTCCAGCCCAGCTTTGCAGCGTKCCTGAGATGAGACAAGTGACAAAAGTCATCCTTTGCTGTGAGTTCACAGGCACAGCTGGCTCGGGACACTGTCCCCTCCCAGCCCTGGGTCCTGTTCCCTGGGCTGGCCTTGGCTGCTGGGGCCAGGGGAGCAGTGGCAGTGGCTTTGTGACAGGAGGGGCTCTGCTGTGCCCCTGGCAATGGCAGTGGCAGTGGCAGTGGCAGTGGCGGTGGTGGTGGCAATGACAGGGGCAGTGGCAGTGGAAGATGAAGTGGCAGTGGCAGTGGCAGTGGCAGTGGCTCTGTGACAGGAAGGTCCCTGCTGTCCCCCTGGCAGTGGCAGTGGTGGTGGCAGTGGCAGTAGCAGTAGCAGTGGTGGTGGCGGTGGCAGTGAGAGTGACAGTGGAAGATGAACTGGCAGTGGCAGTGGCAGTGGCAGTGACAGAAAGGACCCTGCTGTCCCTCTGGCAGTGCCATCAGCAGTGGCAGTGGCAGTGGAAGATGAAGTGGCAGTGGCAGTGGCAGTGGCAGTGACAAGAAGGTCCCTGCTGTCCCCCAGCAGTGGCAGTGACAGGGGTGGTGGCAATGGCAGTGACAGTGGTGGTGGCAGTAGCAGTGACAGTGGCAGTGCTAGTGCCATGTCTCCCGATCAAGGATTCATCCCCTCCGACTTTCCTCATGAAATATTAATAAAAGAGAGGCATTATCAGATTCCATTAAAGGTGTGTGGAAGAAGGGGAAATCTCATAATCATTTMATACCTTCTGCAGGAGCATCCTTCATCAGATTTTGCTAATTAYGAAGTTGAAGCCATTTTCCATTTTGTTTTCCATTAAAAGCTGAGGATGAAATTCAGGAYACAGCAACAGCAATTTATTTTCTGGGTTTTGCTTTCTTCGTGCAAAGGAATGCCAAGGTAACCTCGCAGGGTTTCATTTAAAAACAAGAGTGCAGAGGAAAAATACCACGGCTTTAGCCCTCTGTCTCTATTAGTTTATTAAAATATTAGTCTTGTAGGTGTGTTAGATTGATTTGCCTTCCATGGTGTTTAAAAATARCTGTGAGAATAATGGGCTTCATCAAAAATCATTAGCTGGGACGTTACTTTCATTTTTTAACCACAGAACAAAGTGTCACAGCCAGATTAAACAAGCCAGAAAGCATTTGGAGCTCACACCATCAGCCAGCAATTTTTATATRTACCTTAACCGTGGAAAATCCTGGAAGATATTCACCATCTCCCGCCGCAGATTGGTCAGAATCCCCAAGAAAGGTTAGATTGCTCAAAGTGGCTGGTATTTGTACCAGCTGACATGGAAARGCTCAGTTATTTATAGCGGTTTTCCTGCATCCCCACAATGCTGAGGGACTGAATGAGATTGCAGAGATGAAAGGACGCCTCAGTCTAACAACTGCAAAGAGCTGAAGCTCAGCAAACTTCCAAACTATGACATTACCAAGCCAGAGGACTGCCCAGCTTGAGCATGGGTTTTAATCCTTATAGGGTAATGGGATCCCATAAGAAGAGAATGCATTTCATTTTGATAAAGTTTAGTTCCCTGTRTAGTGCAATCAAACTTTAGGGTTTCCCTTCCAAGTTTCCCTCATGAGCTGTGTCGTCTTTATCGGGTTGTGTCAGCCAGCCCCTCTGATGGGGTTGTTTTTTTTAGCTGTAGGACTTGGACGGGGAAAGAAGAAACTGGGGTCATGTGAGGAGAGCGTTGGGACTGGGAGGAAATGTGGATCCGAGTTTATCGGGGCAATGCTCACCCTTTTTTGCTGAATGTTTGGTGGGCGARTGACCCACCATAGATCAAGAGGGAGAGAAAAAAGACATTTCTGATGAAAAGAAAAACATTKATAGCGCTTACGGGAAAAGATAAGGGGAATGACCATGGTGAATAAGAGTGAAAACTCCTGTAAACTGGCTCAAAACTCAGTGAGATCTCTCTTGGAGAAATCAGGTTTACTAGGGTTGTCAGCTCTGGGGGAAAAGGTGCTTTCAGCTCACCCAAATCAGCAGGGAGTGAAATAAATGGATGGTTGGCCAAACACCCAAATGGCAGAAAAAGGCTCTGGCAGTCAATTCATCCTCATGGGAAATCTCCCCTTTTGCCCCAGGAGCAGCTGAGCTGTGTTTTCTTTAAASCAGTTTGGTTTTGGGAGGGATGGAGCAGGGCTGGCCAGGCCAGGCACGAGCAGGGCGTTATCTCTGAGCAGCTCGTGAGCCTTCCCGAGCAGATAGCCTGGAAACAACCMCTGGCCCTAATCCTAAAGCCTTCCCTCGTGCAGATAAACCCCCTACAGCCAGAGGGAYGGAGGAAATTGCTGATATTCACTCATCTATTTATATTTAGACAAAAGATTAAACAACTTGGAGCTRCAGTGATATGTCCGTGGCGAGGATCCTGCAAACATGTGAGCGCTTGCAAGGCTTCCCTGCACAGGCTTAASTGGAAATGGGATTGGGATTGTGGACATTTTCCAGCAGAGTGTACTCCCTGAATGAAGGAAAGCTCTGTTTGAAAAGGAAACAGAGTGATTTTTTCAGGGGGAATTTACTGAGAACCACCATTTTGATGAAAACAAAAGATTCCTGTTGAATTTGTGTTTTCATAAAGCTCTAAACAATTCCACAGGCTTCCACTGCTCTGACCCAGAGATTCCAAAATCCAACCTAATGGTTCTGGCTTGGCCTCACCAAGTACAAGACCACGTGTTGTTCTTTTTTCTACAAGAAACAAGGGAAAAACTGATGGCCCCACCAAGCACAAGGCAGAGCTTTCTCCCCCAGGAAGGGATGAGTGAAGGGGTTGGTGACAGATKTTAATTAGAGTGCAAAAAATTGCCTCTGGAAAGAGCTCAGACACGTTGTGGAGTCTCCCAGTGCACATTTATTTCCTTGGAACTCACTCGTTGGTCCCACAATCAGGAGGTGGCATTAAGGAGGGCCTGTTCCCCTCAGACTTGTTATTTCCCTCCTCKCTATCTGCAGTGTGTATTTTTGTTAATTGGAGCAATACATCTGTCCTCGGAGTTTATCAGATCCGAGGAGATAAGATATTGCCATCAAAGCCWGCGAGCTCCTCAGCAAATCAACGTTACACGAATTAAGACTGCCTTGAGAGTGTCTCTAGAACATTTCATCTGCCCATATCTGGAAAGAGTTTCTAATCAGAAYGCTGTAAAAAAAAAGGAATTTTCTCATGCTGCTTGCAAACTCTGTGGTCTCTAACAGGCTTTAATTACCAGGGCTTCAATGGCAGCAATTTTATGATATTTCAGAAGTGAAATGGTTTATACTGTGGTGATAAGGACTTCATAGGAGCCTGTAAAGCATAAAGCAGAATTCCACAGCAGGAGATGGGCTTTTTAATGGATTTTTACAGATAATTCTTAGCTTTTTCCAGYAACAGTGAAGATACATAATGTGTTAATGGGCACTTACACTTCTTTATTTTCAGCAGTTTCACCTGGTGCTCCCACCTTTCACTTTGCCATTTTTAGACAAAAAAATCCAACCCCACTTCTGTCCATCTGAATACAAAAATAATGCCAAGCATACTTCCACCTACCACAAAAATCTACCTTTTTGGACAGCTCTCACCACTACACAGACCCTGCCCCAAGCTCCACGTGGATCACAGTGGTTGGCATTCTGCTCTCCCATATGGCCACAATGGAGAGTAAATTTGGAAGGGTGGTCTTGAGTGTCAGAGCTGAAGTAAACATGTGGTAGCATTGGGGTAGGTGAAGATTGCCAGTGTACACAGGAATARCTTCAATTATCCTGTGCTGCTGCCTCTGGAACTCTAGAAGGATAAATATTTACTGCTCCAGATGAAATATATCTGTCGTGTAAGTGTTTGTGGCAGTCTGTCTTGGATAAGTTAGGGAGGACTGAAAACGATGTAATTGTCATGTGGTCCCTGAGACAGAACCTTTCTTCTGTAGAGCTATTTTAAAGTTCTATCACCTGCAGATTTCTTCCTCTGAGCCTCAATCACACCTGAAAAGCCCAGGATTGTCTAACTGGTGACCTCATTCTCCCTGCAGGCACCAGAGCCCAGTAGAGCCCAGATGACTCTGGAGCCCTGGGTCCTGTCCTTGTCCCCACCAATCTGTGGGGTGAAAATGGGGGATTTTTTTCTCCTCTGTGGTAATGCCAACATCACATTTGAAGTGCCAGCCAAGTCTCTCCTCAAAGCCAAACTCATCCATGAGATTTGGATGCAGATGCAGATGACTCCAAAGCACAGGGAAGATGACAATTTTGACCATTCCAAACCTTGACTTCCTCCGCTTTTGCGGCGGAATAACTCCGAGCGCTGCTACACCGCCACAACTTTATTTTACAGCTCCGTTTCACTTCGCTGGAAGGAACAGCTCTGACCCAGCCCAGCCTGGACAAGCCTCTGTCATGTGAAGGTTGCTTTGATTTATGGCTGCATTTAACAGGATCCAGGTGGCCCACGGAGAGTGCGTTTTTCTCGCCAGGTCACTCGCGATTCCGCRTTGGCCATTCCACAGCGCCGTAAATCAGGCTGCAAACCCCCACCTTTGGAACAGCTCATGTCACCGCCCCGGGGCAATGCTTTATTTGCTTTGAACAGAATTGAAATGAGGAATAAAAAAACGCTGCTCTTGACAGCAGTTTAATTTTAAATAGATGGCGTATTAAATGCAGTTTCTTGGGGGCAGCGGGTTAATTATGCAACCTCTTTCCATTGCCTTGTTTATAGGAACGGGCTGAATCACCCCTGCCTGTTGCTCTTCTCATCTCTCAGGGCTGGCTCTGGTTTTGGCAGAGCAGTCACCCCTTTGCAATATTCTGATACACATCACAGTGTTTTTGTCTGCAAAGCTGTATCCTCAGACTGCCATTCTCAGATAACCTTTGCAGCTTGGCAGCACTGGAATCTTCCCATTTACCATCTTTCTAAAAATACAGGTTGTTGTAACGAGGATAAACGATCATACTCAATAAACTCACYGGTTTTGCCACCAATTCCTTAACCCTTTTGCTGGTTTGGGCACTTCTGTAACCCACAAATTGTTGTGCTTCTATAAAGTGAGTATTTTATAAAAACAGATCTGTGAGGAAGCTCAGAGTGACAGGCAAGCTGCATATGCTGATTTTTTTTGGCAAATGGGGTCTTGCTAATTAGTGTCAAAATTTAGTTGATCTATCTGGTCATAGATTATGAAGTTATTTCTCATAAGATTAAAAAAAAAAAGCTGTTTATAAGAAAAAAATTATAAAGAAAGCCAATAAAAATACCTGAAAATCATGTGGCTATGGGCCTTCACATTGAAGATATATATTTTTAAAATGATCTAGAAAGCTGTTCTTGAGTGCCAAAAGCAGCAGCAGAGTGTCTGTGTTCATACACTTATGTACACACCAATATTTCTGACCCTTTTTACTGGGTACCCTTATTTTTTAGGAGCACGAAGTGCATTGGAAGGGCCTAGTTTTCACTGGCTGCAGCTCAGTGTATATTTGCACAAACCAGTTTGTATCAGAATTTGGCCCCGAAAGGCTTTTTTTTTCCCCCAACGATACATAATAAATCTTCCATCTGAAGGATTTTCAGACACGCTCCTACTTGATTCAGGAGTAGTGTTTATTGGAAAAAAAACTTTGATGGAAAGGGGCTTTTTCCCCCCATCCGTAAAATGTTGTGGCGCTAAAATAATAATAAAAAGAGAAGTTTGTGAGCTCATGTTGCTTTTGGGGAAATTTCATTTAAAAAAAAAAAGTGATGAAGAAGTTCCAATAATGTTGAAACATCCTAAATTAGCTCCATACTTGAAAACAAGTCAGATATGTTATTTTCTTTTGAACTTGTGTCATTTGTTGTTAAGAATTGAAACTATATTATATATTAAAGTATAAAACCTCCATGAGTGAAACACAACTTTTAATTTCTACCAAATGAAAAGATTTCTGTGAGGAAGAAGACAAATTTTACTCTGTAACGGAATGATATAATTTCTCAAATCCCTGAATTTCTGTGCAATGAAATTCCCCATTGCATTTTGTTCAGGAGCAAAATTATCAGTGGTGAAAAAGATCCCCCAAAAGAAAACAATGTATTGATTCTTCAAGCAACCTCTTTTTTCCCCTCAGAGTCCTTCAATCTTTTAAGTTCTAACTTCACCTACTTTGTTTTATTTCTAATAAAAAATCTCTTCCAGATTCAAGGTTTGGTGGCTGAAATTTCAGAGAATGCACCCGTCCATTTCCTCCTCTTGACCTCTACATGTTTTCTCTTGAGGTTTGCTCTATGAAAATTGTGTGTGTCATTAATCAGCAAGAAATTGCCCTGGTGATAGATAAATCCACAGAACGTTGTAAATTTTATAAAAGCAAAAATACCCAGGGCAGGTGCRACATTTCCTCTCGTGGTCACAATGTTTTTGTTCACATTACCGTGCAGGAATTTTCTCTGTGTTGTGTTACACGTAAAGAATGGTGGGTCACAAGCAAAATATTCCCAATAAATCCTGCCAAAAGCAATATTCTTAAGGAAAGCCAATGCTGGAGAAAATCTGGGGGACAGCAGACCTCGTGTCACCTGGTCCAGTTTGCTGAGGACGCTCTTACACTGGTTTTGGGTGGAAATGGGAATGAATAATTGATGATTCCTTTGAGATTTTCCCCCAAGCTTGTGGCTTTCTTCCCTCTACAGAAAACTGGTGTGACCACACAAATGTGGATCCCAAATGGCTCCTCCACTTGGAAGAAGGAATAAACATCAGCCAGTGCATGAAGTGACAGCTTTCTGYCCKCTCTGGGGGATTGATCTCTTGGAGRGARCAGGAGTGGGRCACGTCCACCCAAGAATGGGAAATGACTTTGGGGAGAAATCACAGTGCTTTGTTTGAGAGCTGAGATTGCACAAACCACATGGTAACAGGAGGGGTTTATCAACAGGAGATGGGGGTCAGTGTCTGATTGATGTCACAAGACTCATCCTGTCATAAAGAAAAACCCCAAAACATATGAAAAACCGAACCCAAATAAGAAAGGCACAAAAAGCCTTGAGGTGTTTTTGTTCTGCCTCTTGACAGGTTCTTCAAGCTCCAAGTCCTGTGACTGTGGATGCCTCTCTGTTTTAGAGTGCTSCTCTTAATGATATCAATCTTCCTCAAATGTGAAGAAACAGGCAGCCAAAAAAGGAGCCTTTTTGAAAGTATCTCAGCCTCCAATTCTCCCCTGTAGGTAGGTGTGGGATAGCTCTCTCCAAACCATCAGTTTTTCCCTCGTTTCTTGTAGAAAAAAAGAACAACACTGCAGGGAAGGACAAGTCCAGATATTGTGGCCAGCTTGCATCAAATGAAGCTTCTGCTGGTGCCATCTAAGTGACTTAATATTAGCAAGCATTTCTCAGCTTCCAACAGGTTACATTCCTGTTGTGCACGTCCCCTGCTTCTGCCTCCAGAGCTCACCCAAATAACTCGAGGAGAGAGGATGGAACTTCACAGCTTGTCACCTGACAGCCAGCCAATTTTCACTGCCCGTGTATTGAGATGAACAGAGACAGAAGAAAAAAAAAAAACTGGAGAAGTCTACACGTTTAATCTAGGAAAAATCCTAGATTAGGCCAGGGAAGTGTCAGTGCTGTGAGAGAGCCAAAGACACTGAAATTGGGGCTGCCAGGCTGTGCTGCTCCTCTCAACTGGAGCAAAGGCAATCTCCACAGGAGGACACTGCACCTTCTTTAGGTCGTGCCAATAAACCCAGACTCTGAAGGGTGACTTGTTTTTCTGTTTGCTGTTTGTTCTCAGTCCTCCCAGTCYTCCCAAAAAACTACTTCGCAGGCAGAATTTCAAGGGCAAAGCATTTGATTTTTCCAAGTACCGGAGTTTTCTGTGATCCCGCTCCAGTTTGAAGTGGTGTCAGTGGATGCATTAAAACATTCCCTTTTTTGTGTGCTTTCCCATTCTGCTTTGGCAGCAGACCSGCTTAAAAATCGAGACCCGATCCTTCCAGTTGTTGTTTTTTGGGCAGACAATGCGAGCATTGTGCAGTGCTTAAATGGAGCAGATCCCCGTTGTTTACACTCCTCCTTGTGACATCGTGGGGCTTAAGCAATTTTCCTGCTGATAGCCCCATATTAGGAGTTCTCTGATTCTGCAGAATCCCTGGGAGATGATGTGATCAGAACCAGATCCGTGGTGGCAGCCACACGTCACTGTGGAGTGACAGCCTCGTGGAGAGGCCACAGGGCGAGCTGAGCCAGCGGGGCTGTGAGTGGCACATTTATGTGTGAATGATTCACATCTGTCCCGAAAGCAAGCACTAAACGTGGAGAGAAGGTAGATAAGGAGGGAGATGTGACACTGCTTCCAGCTGGATTTTCTTTCTTGGACTTTGGAGCCTCTACGCTGAAATGCGTTTGACTGCTGTGTGACATAGTAATAATAATAATAATAATAATAATAATAATAATAATAATAATAATAATAATAATAATAAGCCCTTAAACCATTTCAGGTGTGTTGTTATTTGTCATCTGCTTTGAACTCTTAATTCTGCTTCTTTCTCTAGAGAAGGCCATGCTGTGAACGAGGGCAATTTGATATGGCTTTCGCTTTGGAAAAGCTTTCTCGGAGATTTCCACTTTCAGGGAGCTTCCTATGAAGCCGTGCACATGGCCTAATTAAAAGCTTATGTGGCTGAGGCAGATAAATAAGGGGAGGTTTTTTCTTGAAAAGAACACTTGCTGCATTTTGGTGAAGCTTTTACCTGAAAGTTTGATTTGCCACATCCCACAGATGTGTGTGGCTCCGTGCACTGATTCCTGCTCCCAGCCATTCCTCACATGGGGTCAATCTTCCTGCATTTCTCTTTATGTTTTATAAACTTAATTTGTGCTTCTCACCTTCCTCTTTCAGACTCTTTTTGTTGACCTTGGTCTGCAGGAAGCAAAAATTGCTGGAGCATGGCAACCCTTCCTGGGAAATWACCCTCTGTGACTTTGTCACACAGATTTCCTCCTTTAGCCCCATCTTCACAGCTCATTACAAGTGCAAAACCACTTATTTAAAATACAGCTGAAGTTCTGTTTTCTGAGCAGTGGCAGAAGTTAGTGTGGCATCACTCCACAATGTCATTGTGCCATTCCACACCAGCAGATATCMCCACAGCAGCCCATGTCCTCCTCTCACTGCTTGGCAAAACTACAAGGAGTTGCTCACCAGGCCCTGTAATGGTCTCTACTGGAATTTTCCATGCTGGGTGTATTCCTTTGCCTGGCTATTTTGAGGAGTGTGCTAGCAAAAATAGCTCCTTTATTTTGAAGGCCCGAAACGCTATGAAAAAAATAATATGAGCAACTTTAAAATGGTTTTTGTGGCTATTTTGTGGCACCAGCTTGCAGTGTTGTTTTCCTTTGGAGTAGGAGCTTGAGAATGAGCTGAGTATGTCACCTGGGACCAGGTTATGGCTCTTCAAAGGAGAATTTTTGAAAACTGCTGCCTGCACATTCTCAATTTGTTAAATTCTGCTGCAGACAGTGGCTCCAACAATCACACCCTGCTTTTGGAACTGCTCTTTGAGGCTGACCAAGACCATTCAACACAGGATTTGGAACACAGAGCCCTTCTCACCCAACAGAAGAGAGAAAACAGCAAGGTGTTGGCAAAATGAAGGTGCTGGTGAATAACCAGGAGGAGAAAAAGGCAGCCTGGGGTAAAGCAGCAGCAGAGGACAAAGATTGGGTGGGTTTTGAGGCTTTTGAGATGCCATCATATCCATTTCTGAATTTTCTGTGTCACCTTGCAGACTGCCAGCAGCTCATCCCTATCAGTACCTGCCCAGAGAGGAAAAYGCTGCCTTTATTCTGATATCAGCTCCTCTCTTAGCCCAAAAGGCTTTTGTTTCCCTGAAAGTCCAGTGTTACTGCATTGGTAGGTGGAACTCAGTAGGTTTCCACCAGTGGGAAGCCCTGTTTTTTAAATTTTTTCGTCTTAAAAAAAAAAAAAAAGACAAAAAAACCTAGGGTATTTTGCTGGCAGATGTTAGAAGAACTGAATTGTAGTGTCTGGCATTTTGGCCTCTAGCACTGTTTGAGAATGATATTGAGGAAATGAATCATGGTTTGTGCTGAAGGAGGCTGTTGTTAGCCAGACCATGGCTCACACATCCTTGGAGTTGGGATACACAGTGAATGGGGCTGGGACCTTTCTGAGGAGCACAGAGGATGGTGAGGCTGAAGGGCCTTCATCCCTGACCCAGCAGAATCATTGATTTTTATCCTGGATGTAGCAGGGACCTCTAATGTGATTTTAGAAAAATTATTTAGAGGA
Source organism: Malurus melanocephalus (assembly GCF_030028575.1). Classification (NCBI taxonomy): domain Eukaryota; kingdom Metazoa; phylum Chordata; class Aves; order Passeriformes; family Maluridae; genus Malurus; species Malurus melanocephalus. The sequence continues at coordinate 413,688 of NW_026623794.1, read as the reverse complement.
GCCTTTCTATATTACTTCACTCCTTTACAAAAGAACCCTGAYACACAGAAGGATCCAGCCTCTCAAAATAAAAACCCCACCACAAAACCAACCAAAAATAACCCCACTGTGATCTCACCTAGGCCTGGAACTATGAGGTTTGTATTTGTACTTTTMTACTTTTTTCCTGTCAAAGTAGAGGATATTTAGTCAGCTCCTACGTGATTCACATTAGAAAATGTGACAAGTTTGGGCTTAATCCTTCTAGGCCTTATCTCCCAGGGTCCTTGTAAAAATTAACTGGTGGCTGTGGAATATTGCCAATATAATTGGGAACTCACAGAGTGTGAGAGCACACCTTGGTTCAATACAATCCTTGGAAATGGAGAACAGCAGATAAGACCGGAAAAACACGGTTGAAATCACAAGGTTACAAGAGAATMCAAACCACACGTGGATTCTGTGAGCCCCAGTCACTCTGTGATAAATAAAGTGAGAAAAATAGCATTTGTGGAGATAATTCAGTGAAGTTCTATAATGGTCACAGAAAGGACATGTGAGACTCCTACACGCTTTTCTACGGTGTGAGTCTGGGACCAGGCTTGGATTTTGGGGGTATAAAACTGTGGGGGGTGGTTCTTGCGGAAAACACAGGGATTTTGCTCCAAGCACTGTGGAATACCTCAGGGTGACCTGGATCTRTTGGCACACACAGGACTCCCATGGGATGCTGCTCCACAGCTCCAGGATCTGCAGCCCTCAGGCACTACAGTGCTTTATTCCAGCCCCAGAAGAGTCAGCTGTGGTCAGGTGAGCCATTGAGGCATGGCAATTTTAAAGAAAGTTTCCTCCCTTTGTGGAACAAACATCCCTGCAAAGCTGAGGGAYTCAGGGCAGAGCAAATTCAGGAAAGGACAAGGAAGGGCTTTCAAAAGATGGGACTAAAGATGGGTTGGTATGACCCGAACAGGGCTTAGGAGCACCTTTTCACAAAATAAAAGCAATTTATTTTCCCTTGCTAGACTTCCTTGTCCCACACTTTTCATTCACCACGAGCCAAAAGAGACCAGAATACCAACCCTCAAATTATTGGCAATTTGTTCAGCTCTCTAGAAAAATGCCTCCAATAAACACAAACCCTGCGAGTCAGTGTAGCATTAAATCAAACCTTAAAAGATGAAAAATGCTTCTTTCGCTGTTTTATCTGAAGCCAAAAAGGATATTGCTTTACATTTTTTCGAAATAGAAGTGCATAGCTTTACTGCTGCCTTCCAGCACCGAGGGATGTTCCCCCCGGTAAGAGCTCATTAATTTGAGAGTAGGCTTGATTAGACTAGAACTGAACAAGACCGAAACATTTCATTTCATTCTTTCACACTAATCTCTTGGCAGAAAAAAAAAAAATCCCTTTTTGCTCATCTCCCCCACTCAAAACACAAACAAAAATAAGAGTTCTCCCTCCTTCAAAATCTGTATGGACCACAAAATAGCCTGAAGGGCTCTTTTGTTATTACCATAAAATGCATTACACAAGTGAATAAAATAGCTGTTGGTAGCTCAGGTCTATTGGGTACTAGTAATCCTATATAATTGCCAACTTGTGGGGTGATTGGTGAAAGAAACCTTAAAGCCTTTTTATTTTATCTTAGTAATGACGAGGGAGTTACCCAAAACATATGAATGCATCTCTCCTCCTTTAGACCATCAAAGGTTCAACAATGAATTCCTTTCTTTGAGCAAGCCGGGCTTTAGTCTGCCATGAAACTCAATCCATGGCCCTCTCATTAATTTTGCTAAATAGATTAGCCAATTGGAGTTGCTGCTTCAGAGGGAAGCAACCTCCAAAACAAGTTTTTCCCCATTCTCAAGGTGAGATGTTTTGCTCCCAGGACATCCTTTCAAGTGCACTGGAGTACTTTTAGGCTGGATTAGCCGAGGCAAATGGATTAGTCTTTGTAGGTATTAGAAGCAAGGGCCTTTAAGAAAGGAAAACAAGGTGCCTCGTTTCACCAGCGCGCCCGCTAAAAGCTACTTAGTGCAAACATCCGTAAAACTGTCAAGAATGAGGGCTTGTAAAAGCAACTGTAAGCACATCCTCGAGCTAATTGTAAGACACACATTTGCACGGAAATATTCGAACTGCAAACACGGCCTCGATGGGGATGTCACACTCCTGCCTGGTCTTGGGGAGCACAAGGAAAGGTTTTACCGGTGTTTCGAAGGGTGAAATACGGCAGAATGTGCTGATTTTTCTTCTGAGCAAGTGGTTTGATTAAGGCATTAATCCATTAATTAAGCCCGAATGGCACTCCTCTTTGCTGGATTCCCCAGGGTCCRGCCCAAGAAGGGCTGAGCTTTACAGAGCGGGGAATCTGCACACCAGTGGGGATATGGGGCCATACAGGCCATCCATGTCACTCTTATAGCCCTTTTAGGCTCTGCAAGGTGTTAGAAGGTCCTCCTGGAACCTTCTCTTCTCCAGATTATCCCATCCCTTTTCATGTGACCGCTACAGAAATCTGCCCTTCACATCACGTTCACCTCTGGGTGCTGGGTCAGACAGCTGGAGAGGGACCATCCCGAGAAAAGCAAAGTCATTTTTGTGCAGCTGAGCCATCAGGGCTGCTGAAAGTCCAGCAGAACACCTTTTTTTCCAGCAGAACACCTTATTTTGAATAGAAGATGTTATTTCCAGCAGAACAACTAATTTCAAAGCCTTGTCTGACACACGTGCCCTGTGTTTTTGGGTTGTAAGGAGCAGCTGCCCACTGTGGTTCTTACTGCTGGCCTCAGTGGGACAGGGACAGGCTCTTGGTGGCTCTGGCAAGCTGCTGTCCATCTGTCCATCTGTCCAGATGTCCAGAGCGAGAAATTTTCACCCACCCCTCACCAGGCACCCTGCAGGTGGAGAGGAGCAGGGAGTGCCACTCGTGGGCTGGCGAGGAGCACAAAAAACACCGCCCATCTCTGCTGAGAGATCTGAGCACAGATCAGGCCAGCAAGCAGGGACAAGTGATAGCAGAGTAACGTGAATGAGGGTAATGAAAACAGACTGGGAGCAGATTTAGGATGAGCATAATTAGAGTTAATGTTAGCACTGAAAGCAGAGATTTGGGGGTTGGCGGTGCCTGGGGCGAGTTGGCGTTTATCAGCATAGCTCGACTGTCTCTCTGAGTGGGGTTTTGTACCTGGGAAGGGATTCTGACATTTTGCTCACAATTGGACCACCTGCTCACGTCTCATCAGCTAAAAAAGAGCTTAAAGGCTTCTTAGCACACGGGAGGTACGGATCAGGCATGCAAAAATATTTCAGTCTTGGATGCAGCACCTCTTAGCCATTGCCACAGAAATGGGTGACTCTATGTCTCTATTCAGCACAATAAATATCTAAATAGCTAAATATATAAATAACTGAATATCTAAATATCTAAATATCTAAATATCTAAATATCTAAATACCTAAATACCTAAATATCTGAATATCTAAATATCTAAATAAATATCTAAATATCAGAATATCTGAATATCTAAATAGCTAAATAGCTTAATATCTGAATATCTAAATATCTAAATATCTAAATACATAAATAGCTAAATAAAGCCCATTTCTAACTTCTCCCCCAGCCCAGCCCCAGTGATCAGCACAGACCAAGGGCCCCACCATGTGTCTGCTCTGATGTGTCCAGTGCCAGCCTGGGCAGCGTGTCACAGCCTTTCTTTGGAGGGCAGCCTTGACCATTTTCAGGTCAATATATTGAATATCCTGTCCCATGCACATTTTCAGGTCAATATATTGAATATCCTGTATCCCATGCACATTTTCAGGTCAATATATTGAATATCCTGTGTCCCATGTCCATTTTCAGGTCAATATATTGAATATCCTCTGTCCCATGCACATTTTCAGGTCAATATATTGAATATCCTCTGTCCCATGCACATTTTCTTGGCTAAATGCCCATCTCACCTGCTGAGTGCTCCCCAACAGGATGTAGGGGGCAAATCATTCTGGGATGATGGTGGCCCATTGCAAACACAGATTCTCYTCTGTGGCACCCAAAGGACAATTTGGGGCAGGATGGTGACTCCCTGCTTTTGGGACCACGCTGGTTTGTGTCACTTTTTTTCTCCATTCAGGGCGCTTCTTCCACTTGAAGCTTCTTGCTAACAAAAAAAATCAGTTTTTATTTTTCAATACAATCATTGGAAAACTGGTATGGGATAACAAAACTGGTATGGGATAACAAAACTGGTATGGGATAACAAAACTGGTATGGGATAACAAAACTGGTATGGGATAACAATGGGATAACTGGTATGGGATAACAAAACCGGTATGGGATAACAATTCCAGCCTTGGCACATTTAAAAAATGCACCAGAGCCAAACCAGACAGATTTGGTTATTTATTTCTGTCAAGGATTGAACGAAAACTTCCAGTTGAACCCCTTGAGCCCCTCCTCCTTTCCTCTCCTTKCTCCCCCCTACACCTTCCCCAAAGTTCAGCTCGAGTTGATGAAGAATGTGTATTTTTTGAATGGTAAATGCCTGGCAGGCCTAGGAGCTCTCTGCAAGGCAGGTGTGGGGCTCAGGCAGCTCCCAGCTCCCTGTTTGGGACTGATAGAGCCTTTGTAARAAAGCAGCTTCAATCCTGTCCTGGAAGAAACATTCCTGCCCCTGGGGGACAAGTGAATCATTCAGGCACTGAGGTCAGTTCTGCACAGATCTGCCTGGAAGAAGTTGCCAGCTGCGTTGAGCTGAGCTCACAGTCAAAAACCATCATGGAATTTGTGTTTTCTATCGTTTTGTAAAATGGAATTGTGACCTAGGACTGAGCTCAGGTGTGAAATTCAGGGTGAGGGTGGAGAGCAGGGGGTGACAGCAAAGCTGTCTGAAAGGGAATGGATTCCCCAGGGCTGAAAGAGAAAGGGAGAAAGGGGGAGGAGGGTAAGAACACCTCAAATCAATCAGCAAAGTCTGTGATTGCTGCTTCCCCGTTGGGCTCTCCACCCTGTGAGGGGGTTCTAAGCTGAAGGGGATGCTCAGGTGCAAAGGGGAGCATTTAGGGAGGGAGGAGACCCTAAAATGAGAGTGACAAGTGGAAATCTGTGCAGGGTGTGTGGTGCAA